>NC_041388.1:291788713-291882020 GCF_002162155.2 Triticum dicoccoides
CCATCGCCGCCGACAACCCCCGGCACCCGACGACCCCCGCGTCCGCTCCGCCACCGGAGCACTAGGAGGAGGAGGCCCACATCCACCAGGAGAGGAGGCCCGAGCACCTCGCGACCTCCCCGCCGTCTATCCCCGCCTCCCCCAAGCTCGCCGTCTCTGCCCTCCATCGTCTCCGCTCCGGCCACCACCTCATCATGGTCAGGTAATCTTCATTGCCCTCCTCCCTCTGCCTCTCTTCTCCTCTCTTCCTCCTCTCCTCCCTCCCGGCCATGCCCTCTTCTTCTCTCTTTTGCTAGGTTTAGGTCAAATCCGTCTCAAATTTAGGTCAAATTAGGTTCAAAAAATTGCTAATTTTGGTCAAATTAGCAAGTGTCCATCTTCTTGCTCTGTAGCAAGTGTCCATCTTCCTGTGTAGGCATGCCAATGATTTTTTTAGAATGGGGATTAGTTTAGGAACCAAACATTGGTCAGATGGGCCTCCTAATCATGTTAAATCCAAAGTTGCTAAATACAATCTTTACGTTGAATTGGTGTCATGTAGGAGCAAATACCTGAGGTTTTAGACTTTTTTTAGGCAACACAGTGGGTGATCTTCCAACTGCATTTTTTCAAATATAAAAACTGTACCATCTACTTATCTACTTATGAGATCAGTAAAACTAGTGCTAGAAATCAATTAGAAATTGCTTGGATCCTCTTCTTTCTGCTCCTTACCTAGACATAAACTTGGCAAGTTTTAGCAACAAGAATACAAATGATAGTCACCGCAGCTGCACATGATCTCTGCTAGTTATAGAAATTCATTGCTTGTCCTATGTTTTCTGTCAGGGTATTGTTCAGGAAGCTTGCTTGAGTTTGTGTCCTTTAATGTGTAAATCTGCAGTTCTAGCCACTGTTTGCAGTTCTAGCCACTCCTTGCTGCTAGTTCCTCAAGGAGTTCTACTCAAAATTTGCTCAACAAGTTGCATCTGGCTTTTACAAAGTTGTTTTGGCTTAAGAGGATAAGTTGTTGTATATACTGTCATAAAATTTGCTTCATATGCTTGTATCTGGGTGCTAAAATCACTTTTGTTAGAGCTTTACTATTTCAGCAAAACTGATAGATTTAGTTCATTGATATGCTTCCTCTGATCCTATTTGGCAAGAGGCCGAGAGGTGGTAGCAGAAAGATTTAGTTCATTGGTATAGATAAATTTTGTTAATATTCTTTAGGAAGCTTGCTTGAGCTGTTTATATACTTGCTTGCTTGCTAGCAAAAACAGTAGCTTTGTTTACGGTGTGAACTAATTCATGCCACCAAATGGTAGATATAGAGACTAGATCTCTTCTAGTTTCCCATGAATTAATAATCCATGCATGGTATCAAGTAAGCCATGCACAGCCATGAAAACAGCTTGCTTGCTACTGTTTTAAATAGTTAGTCAAATGAATTGCTTGCTTGCTACTGTTTTTAGCTACTGTTTTTATTCAAAAATTATTGGAGTTTATATCATATATATTTCTGGCATGTATTTCATATGTTCTGTAGCATTAAGGCTACATAGCATGCCATTTTGTGCCTTGTATTAATTGATTTCCCTACATGTTTGCAGGTTTAAGTGAAAAAAGAGGAAGAAAGGAGAATCAGGGTAGGGTTTCATGGCTAGAAGATATATTGCTGGGTTTTGTCTCCGACCATCGTGTCGTGATGATATTGGGGGGTTTTGTCTCCGACCATCGTGTTGTGATGATATTGTGGGGTGTTGTGGGGTTGCAGCAGGGCGGGGGTGGGATAATGATTTTGCAGGTACCCCGAGAGGCCCTTGAGTTTGCCGGAATGTCGATTAACTTCCGTTCTGGCAAATTCGGGTACTCCATATATCCTATTTTCAGCAAAGGTTATGCTGAAATTTTTCGTGAATTTTAGCATGACTTTGCTAAAAATAGGACATATGGGGTACTTGCGACTAATGCATGGGCTGGGGTATCTTAGTACTTAATTAAGTAGGATCAACTGTTTTTTCTCCATCACAAGATAAACTACATGTATGTGTATTTAGCATGACTTTTTTAGGCAACACAGTGGGTGATCTTCCAACTGCATTTTTTCAAAGAAGATGCAAATGAATGAAATTGGCTCACCATGCCAAGGGAAATCAGGCTCAATGTAGGACAGATGCAGTTGATTTGATGTTCTTATGGAATAAATAATAGATGTTTAACTGAAACCATTTACTATAGGACTTGGAAGCAGCTGTGCTTGCAAGCAGTAGCCCTTCTCTCTTCTTCTCATTTCTCTCATCTCAAGCAGTTAAAAACTTTATTTAATTAAAACTACTCCACACAAAATTAAATTAAACTTTTCAAACAAAAATGATCATATATATATGGAGTAAAGTTTCAGTATAGTTCCAAGCACAATAAAGTTTCAGTAATGTTATGGAGTACTGAATTTTGCAATTTTGGTTCTTTGTAATTTTGCAATATTGCTTGCAGTCAGTATTGCTTTAATCTTTGAAAATTGGAGTAGCATTATTGCTTGCTCTGTAGTGCATTTTTGCTAGGGAACTGATACTCCATAGTGGTGCATTTTAAATGCAACCTAAACTGGAGTAAACGAGAGTAGGACCTGATACATTTAAGCCATTTGCTAGCATTTATTGACTAAGACAATTCCTAACAATTTCTGTAGATTTCCAAAATTTATTTTTCTACCGCACACCGAAGCCCCAAGAAAGAAAACTGCAATATGAAACAAATGATCAATTTTCAACCCTTGGATTAGTTTAGTATTTTTTCACACACTCAGACACCCTTGCTTGCCATGTGTGTGAGAGAGATAGTGAGAGGAGACAAGAAGAAGGGGGTAAGGAAGGGACTTGGACCTTAGCAACAACACACTAACAGGTTCCATCCCAAAACACCTAGGCAATATCACAAACATCTCTCAATTGTTCCTTGACAATAACCAACTTTTGGCGACATTCCTCGAGAATTAGGTTATTTGGTCAACTTAGATATCTTGTTCCTTGACAATAAACAACTTTTTGACCAAACTCTTTTCCTATTTAGAGTGAAACATGGCCCACAACGATGAGGTCGGCGGTTCGGGCAAGGCATTCTGGGAGCTGCCCCAGGAGATGGAGGAAGAACCTCGCCGATATGAGGACGCCGCGGAAGACACCGATACCGACTACACAACCCCTAGTGGCGTCGGGGATGAGACCACTGATGGTGCCGCCGAGGATACCACCACTGATGATGGCAGCGCATGCACAGATGGCAGCCAACCGAAGAGGCAACGGAAGGACCGGCGCCTGAACGTGCTCGGCACCGTCAAGGAGGAATTTACTGAAGTGTCCTCCAGTGGGCATCCAACGGCGCCCAAAGAATTAGTCAAGGGGTATGCGGGACATCTCGGGTGCATTCTCCAGAGCACCGTCTCGATCAACACCGAGAACCTAAGGCATCGTGACCAAGGGAATTTGCGCAACCTCCTCTTCACGAAGTTGCACGAACGATACAAGTTCCCCGGTGACTTCGCAAACACACGCCTCTCAGGGAATAAAGTGAACAGTGCCGCCCTCACGAAGATGAGCATGACCCTGGCTACTTGGAGAGCCGCGGTGAAGAGAACGATTGAAAAAGGTGATAGTTATGAGAAGATCAAGGAGACAAATCCTTCGATCAGCGAAGCTGACTACCTAGAGTTCAAGATCAAGTGCGAGAGCAACGCAACCGCGGAATCAAGTCAGTGGGGGAAAGATATGCGTGACTTGAACTTAGGGGTCCACAAACTCGGTCCCGGCGGTTACAGAGTGGCGGATGCCACTGTTGGGGAACATAGCAGAAATTCAAAATTTTCCTACGTGTCACCAAGATCTATCTATAGAGAAACCAGCAACGAGGGGAAGGAGAGTCCATCTACATACCCTTGTAGATCGCTAAGCGGAAGCATTCAAGAGAACGGGGTTGAAGGAGTCGTACTCGTCGTGATCCAAATCACCGGAGATCCTAGTGCCGAACGGACGGCACCTCCGCGTTCAACACACGTACAGCCCGGTGATGTCTCCCATGCCTTGATCCAGCAAGGAGAGAGGGAGAGGTTGAGGAAGACTCCATCCAGCAGCAGCACAATGGCGTGGTGGTGGTGGAGGAGCGTGGTACTCCAGCAGGGCTTCGCCAAGCACCGCAAGAGACGAGGAGGGAGAGGGGTAGGGCTGCGCCAAGAAGGAGAGGAACTCGTGTGTCTTGGGCAGCCAAACCTCAAGTATATATAGGGGGAGGGGAGGGGCTGCGCCCCCACCTAGGGTTCCCTCCCTAGGGGTGGCGGCAGCCCCCAGATCCCATCTGGGTGGCGGCCAGGTGGAGGGGGAGAGGGAGGCGCACCAGGCATGGGCCCTAAGGCCCATCTGCCCTTAGGGTTTGCCCCCCCCCCCTCCTCCCCTTAGGCGCCTTGGGCCCTTGTGGGGGGGGCGCACCAGCCCACCTGGGGCTGGTCCCCTCCCACACTTGGCCCATGCAGCCCTCAGGGGCTTGTGGCCCCACTTGGTGGACCCCCGGGACCCTCCCGGTGGTCCCGGTACGTTACCGATAAACCCCGAAACCTTTCCGGTGACCAAAACAGGACTCCCCATATATAAATCTTTACCTCCGGACCATTCTGGAACTCCTCGTGACGTTCGGGATCTCATCCGGTACTCCGAACAACATTCGGTAACCACGTATATCTATTCCCTATAACCCTAGCGTCATCGAACCTTAAGTGTGTAGACCCTGCGGGTTCGGGAAACATGCAGACATGACTGAGACACCTCTCCGGTCAATAACCAACAGCGGGATCTGGATACCCATGTTGGCTCCCACATGTTCCACGATGATCTCATCGGATGAACCACGATGTCAAGGACTTAATCAATCCCGTATACAATTCCCTTTGTCTAGCGGTACGATACTTGCCCGAGATTCGATCGTCGGTATCCTGATACCTTGTTCAATCTCGTTACCGGCAAGTCTCTTTACTCGTTCCGTAACACATCATCCCGTGATCAACTCCTTGATCACATTGTGCACATTATGATGATGTCCTACCAAGTGGGCCCAAAGATACCTCTCCGTCACACGGAGTGACAAATCCCAGTCTCGATTCATGCCAACCCAACAGACACTTTCGAAGATACCCGTAGTGCACCTTTATAGCCACCCAGTTACGTTGTGACGTTTGGCACATCCAAAGTATTCCTACGGTATCCGGGAGTTGCACAATCTCATGGTCTAAGGAAATGATACTTGACATTAGAAAAGCTTTAGCATGCGAACTACACGATCTTGTGCTATGCTTAGGATTGGGTCTTGTCCATCACATCATTCTTCTAATGATGTGATCCCGTTATCAATGACATCCAATGTCCATGGTCAGGAAACCGTAACCATCTATTGATCAACGAGCTAGTCAACTAGAGGCTTACTAGGGACATGGTGTTGTCTATGTATCCACACATGTATCTGAGTTTCCTATCAATACAATCCTAGCATGGATAATAAACGATTATCATGAACAAGGAAATATAATAATAACCAATTTATTATTGCCTCTAGGGCATATTTCCAACAGTCTCCCACTTGCACTAGAGTCAATAATCCAATTCACATCGATATGTGATTAACACTCAAGGTCACATCCCCATGTGACTAACACCTAAAGAGTTCTGGGTTTGATCATGTTATGCTTGTGAGAGAGGTTTCAGTCAACGGGTCTGCAACATTCAGATCCGTATGTACTTCGCAAATTTCTATGTCATCTTGTAGATGCAACTACTACGCTACATTTGGAGCCATTTCAAATAACTGTTCTACTTGGAGCTATTCTAAATTTTTGCTCCATTATACGTATCCGGTATCTCTACTCAGAGCTATCCGGATAGGTGTTAAGCTTGCATCGACGTAACTCTTTACATCGAACTCTTTATCACCTCCATAACCGAGAAACATATCCTTATTCCTCTAAGGATAATTTAGACCGCTATCTGGTGATCTACTCCTAGATTACCTTTGTACCCTCTTGCCAGATATGTGGCAAGGCACACATCAGGTGCGGTACTCAGCATGGCATACCGTATAGAGCCTATGACAAAAGCATAGGGGACGACCTTCGTCCTTCCTCTTTCTTCTGCCACGGTCGAGCTTTAAGTCTTAACTTCATACCTTACAACTCAGGCAAGAACTCCTTCTTTGACTGATCCATCTTGAACACCTTCAAGATCATGTCAAGGTATGTGCTCATTTGAAAGTACCATTAAGCATTTTGATCTATCCTTATAGATCTTGATGCTCAATGTTCAAGTAGCTTAATCCAGGCTTTCCATTGAAAAACACTTTCAAATAACCCTATATGCTTTCCAGAAATCCTACGTCATTTCTGATCAACAATATGTCAACAACATATATTCATCAGAAATTGTATAGTGCTCCCACTCACTTCTTTGGAAATACAAGTTTCTCATAAACTTTGTATACACCCAAAATCTTTGATCATCTCATCAAAGCATACATTCCAACTCCGAGATGCTTACTCCAGTCCTTAGAAGGATTGTTGGAGCTTTGCATACTTATTAGCATCTTTCAGGATTGACAAAACCTTCCGGTTGTATCACATACAACCTTTCCTCAAGAAAATCATCGAGGGAACAATGTTTGACATCCTATCTGCAAGATTTCATAAATAATGCTAATATAATTCCAACAGACTCTTAGCATCGCTACGAGTGAGAAAGTCTCATCGTAGTCAACTCCTTGAACTTGTCGGAAAACATCTTAACGACAAGTCGAGCTTTCTTAATGGTCACATTTACCATCATTGCCCGTCTTCCTTTTAAAAATCCATCTGTACTCAACAGCCTTACGACCATCGAGCCGTTCTTCCAAAGTCTACACTTTGTTTTCATACATGGATCCTCTCTCGGATTTTATGGCCTCGAGCCATTTATCGGAATCCGGGCCCACCATCGCTTCTTCATAGCTCATAGGTTCATTGTTGTCTAGCAACATGACTTCCAAGACAGGATTACGTACCACTCTGAAGTAGTATGCATCCTTGTCATCCCATGAGGTTTGGTAGTGACTTGATCTGAAGTTTCATGATCACTATCATAAGCTTCTACTTCAATTGGTGTAGTGCCACAGGAACAACTCTTTGTGCCCTGCTATACACTAGTTGAAGTGACGGTTCAATAACCTCATCAAGTCTCCACCATCCTCCCACTCAATTCCTTCGAGAGAAACTTTTCCTCGAGAAAGGACCCGATTCTAGAAACAATCCCTTATTGCTTTCGGATCTAAGACAGGAGGTATACCCAACTGTTTTGGGTGTCCTATGAAGATGTATTTATCCGCTTTGGGTTCGAGCTTATCAGCCTGAAACTTTTTCACATAAGCGTCGCAGCCCCAAACTTTTAAGAAATGACAGCTTAGGTTTCTCTAAACCTTAGTTCATACGGTGTCATCTCATCGGAATTATGTGGTGCCCTATTTAAAGTGAATGTGGTTGTCTCTAATGCCTAACCCATAAACTATCATGGTAATTCGATAAGAGACATCATGGTATGCACCATATCCAATAGGGTGCAGTTATGATGTTCGGACACACCATCACACTATGGTGTTCCAGGCTGTATTAGTTGTGAAACAATTTCCACAATATCTTAATTCTGTGCCAAACTCGTAATTCAGATATTCATCTCTATGATCATATCATAGATATTTTATCCTCTTGTCACGACGATCTTTCAACTTCACCTTGAAATTACTTGAACCTTTCAATAATTCAGACTCGTGATTCATCAAGTAAATATACTCACCATCTACTCAAATCATTTGTGAAGTAAGAACATAATGATATCCACTACACGCCTCAGCACTCATTGGACTGCACACATCAAAATGTATTACTTCCAACAAGTTGCTTTCTAGTCCCATTTTACTGAAAACGAGGCTTTCAGTCATCTTGCCCATGTGGTATGATTTGCATGTCTCAGGTGATTCAAAATCAAGTGAGTCCAAATGGTCCATTTGCATGGAGTTTCTTCATGCATATACACCAATAGACATGGTTCGCATGTCTCAAACTTTTCAAAATGAGTGAGCCCAAAGATCATCAACATGGAGCTTCTTCATGCGTTTTATACCGATATGACTTACGTGGCAGTGCCACAAGTAGGTGGTACTATCATTACTATCTTATATCCTTTTGTCATGAACATGTGTATCACTACGATCGAGATTCAATAAACCATTCATTTTAGGTGCAAGACCATTGAAGGCATTATTCAAATAAACAGAGTAACCATTATTCTCCTTGAATGAATAACCGTATTGTGACAGACATAATCCAATCATGTCTATGCTCAACGCAAGCACCAATCTCGATGGTAGAGGGAGCATGCGATGCTTGATCACATCAAGCTTGGGAAAAACTTCCAACATATATCGCCAGCTCACCTTTAGCTAGTCTCCGTTTACTCCGCAGCTTTTTATTTCGAGTTTACTAACATTTAGCAACCGAACCGGTATCTAATACCATGGTGCTACTAGGAGTACTAGTAAAGTACACATTAACACAATGTATATCCAATATACTTCTATCGACTTTGCCAGCCTTCTCATCTACCAAGTATCTAGGGTAATTCTGCTCCAGTGGCTGTTCCCCTTATTACAGAAGCACTTAGTCTCGGGTTTGGGTTCAACCTTGGGTTTCTTCACTAGAGCAGCAGCTGATTTGCCGTTTCATGAAGCATCCCTTTTTGCCCTTGCCCTTCTTGAAACTAGTGGTTTCACCAACCATCAACAATTGATGCTCCTTCTTGATTTCTACTTTTGTGGTGTCAAACATCGCGAATATCTCAAGGATCATCATATATGTCCCTGATATATTATAGTTCATCACGAAGCTCTAGCAGCTTGGTGGTAATGACTTCAGAGAAATATCACTATCTCATCTGGAAGATCAACTCCCACTCGATTCAAATGATTGTTGTACTCAGACAATCTAAGCACAAGCTCAACAATTGAGCTTTTCTCCCTTAGTTTGCAGGCTAAGAAAATCGTCGGAGGTCTTATACCTCTTGACGTGGGCACGAGTTTGAAATACCAATTTCAGCCCTCGAAACATCTCATATGTTTCGCGACGTTTCAAAACGTCTTCGGTACCTCAACTCTAAACCGTTTAACTGAACTATCACATAGTTATCAAAATGTGTATGTCAGATGTTTGCAACATCCACAGACAACATTTGAGGCTCAGCACACTGAGTGGTGCATTAAGGACATAAGCCTTCTATGAAGCAATGAGGATAATCCTCAGTTTACGGACCTAGTCCGCATAATTGCTACTATCATCTTTCAACTAAATTTTCTCTAGGAACATATCTAACAGTAGAACTGAAGCGTGAGCTACAACATAATTTGCGAAGACCTTTTGACTATGTTCAGGATAATTAAGTTCATCTTATGAACTCCCACTCAGATAGACATCCCTCTAGTCATCTAAGTGATTACATGATCCGAGTCAACTAGGTCGTGTCCGATCATCACATGAGACGGACTAGTCATCATCGGTGAACATCTTCATGTTGATCGTATCTACCATACGACTCATGCTCGACCTTTCGGTCTCTTGTGTTCCGAGGCCATGTCTGTACATGCTAGGCTCGTCAAGTCAACCTAAGTGTTTCGCGTGTGTAAATCTGTCTTACACCCGTTGTATGTGAACGTTAGAATCTATCACACCCGATCATCACGTGGTGCTTCGAAACGACGAACTTTCGCAACGGTGCACAGTTAGGGGGAACACTTTCTTGAAATTTTAATGAGGTATCATCTTATTTACTACCGTTGTTCTAAGCAAATAAGATGCATAAACATGATAAACATCACATGCAATCAAATAATAGTGACATGATATGGCCAATATCATATAGCTCCTTTGATCTCCATCTTGGGGCTCCATGATCATCTTGTCACCGGCATGACACCATGATCTCCATCATCGTGTCTCCATGAAGTTGTCTCGCCAACTTATTACTTCTACTACTATGGCTACTGGTTAGCAATAAAGTAAAGTAATTACATGGCATTGTTCAATGACATGCAGGTCATACAATAAATAAAGACAACTCCTATGGCTCCTGCCGGTTGTCATACTCATCGACATGCAAGTCGTGATTCCTATTACAAGAACATGATCAATCTCATACATCACATATCATTCATCACATTCTTCTTGGCCATATCACATCGCATAGCATACCCTGCAAAAACAAGTTAGACGTCCTCTAATTGTTGTTTGCATGTTTTACGTGGCTGCTATGGGTTTCTAGCAAGAACGTTTCTTACCTACGCAAAACCACAACGTGATATGCCAATTGCTATTTACCCTTCATAAGGACCCTTTTCATCGAATCTGTTCCGACTAAAGTGGGAGAGACTGGCACCCGCTAGCCACCTTATGCATCTAGTGCATGTCAGTCGGTGGAACCTGTCTCACGTAAGAGTACGTGTAAGGTCGGTCTGGGCCGCTTCATCCCACAATACCGTCGAAACAAGATTGGACTAGTAACGGTAAGCATATTGAACAAAATCAACGCCCACAACTACTTTGTGTTCTACTCGTGCATAGAATCTACGCAATAGACCTAGCTCTGATGACACTGTTGGGGAATGTAGCAGAAATTCAAAATTTTCCTACGTGTCACCAAGATCTATCTATGGAGAAACCAGCAACGAGGGGAAGGAGAGTGCATCTACATACCCTTGTAGATCGCTAAGCAGAAGCGTTCAAGAGAACGGGGTTGAAGGAGTCATACTCGTCGTGATCCAAATCACCGGAGATCCTAGTGCCGAACGGACGGCACCTCCGCGTTCAACACACGTACAGCCCGGTGACGTCTCCCATGCCTTGATCCAGCAAGGAGAGAGGGAGAGGTTGAGGAAGACTCCATCCAGCAGCAGCACAACGGCGTGGTGGTGGTGGAGGAGCGTGGTACTCCAGCAGGGCTTCGCCAAGCACCGCAAGAGATGAGGAGGGAGAGGGGTAGGGCTGCGCCAAGAAGGAGAGGAACTCGTGTGTCTTGGGCAGCCCAAACCTCAAGTATATATAGGGCGAGGGGAGGGGCTGCGCCCCCACCTAGGGTCTCCCTAGGGGTGGCGGCAGCCCCCAGATCCCATCTGGGTGGCGGCCAGGTGGAGGGGGAGAGGGAGGCGCACCAGGCATGGGCCCTAAGGCCCATCTACCCTTAGGGTTTGCCCCCTCCTCCCCTTAGGCGCCTTGGGCCCTTGTGGGGGGGGCACACCAGCCCACCTGGGGCTGGTCCCCTCCCACACTTGGCCCATGCAGCCCTCAGGGGCTTGTGGCCCCACTTGGTGGACCCCCGGGACCCTCCCGGTGGTCCCGGTACGTTACCGATAAACCCCAAAACCTTTCCGGCGACCAAAACAGGACTTCCCATATATAAATCTTTACCTCCGGACCATTCCGGAACTCCTCGTGATGTCCGGGATCTCATCCGGGACTCCGAACAACATTCGGTAACCATGTATATCTATTCCCTATAACCCTAGCGTCATCGAACCTTAAGTGTGTAGACCCTACGGGTTCGGGAAACATGCAGACATGACCGAGACACCTCTCCGGTCAATAACCAACAGCGGGATCTGGATACCCATGTTGGCTCCCACATGTTCCATGATGATCTCATCGGATGAACCACGATGTCAAGGACATAATCAATCCCGTATACAATTCCCTTTGTCTAGCGGTACGATACTTGCCCGAGATTCGATCGTCGGTATCCCGATACCTTGTTCAATCTCATTACCGGCAAGTCTCTTTACTCGTTCCGTAACACATCATCCCGTGATCAACTCCTTGATCACATTGTGCACATTATGATGATGTCCTACCGAGTGGGCCCAGAGATACCTCTCTGTCACACGGAGTGACAAATCCCAGTCTCGATTCGTGCCAACCCAACAGACACTTTCAGAGATACCCGTAGTGCACCTTTATAGCCACCCAGTTACGTTGTGACGTTTGGCACACCCAAAGTATTCCTACGGTATCCGGGAGTTGCACAATCTCATGGTCTAAGGAAATGATACTTGACATTAGAAAAGCTTTAGCATGCGAACTACACGATCTTGTGTTATGCTTAGGATTGGGTCTTGTCCATCACATCATTCTTCTAATGATGTGATCCCGTTATCAATGACATCCAATGTCCATGGTCAGGAAACCGTAACCATCTATTGATCAACAAGCTAGTCAACTAGAGGCTTACTAGGGACATGGTGTTGTCTATGTATCCACACATGTATCTGAGTTTCCTATAAATACAATTCTAGCATGGATAATAAACGATTATCATGAACAAGGAAATATAATAATAACCAATTTATTATTGCCTCTAGGGCATATTTCCAACACCTATATGGGACAAGGAGGACGCAGAGCGTGCCGAGCAAGGCCTATCGCCCCTCTTCGATAAATACTGTGACAAGCAGACCAGGAACTATGTCAGGACCCGGTACAAGATTGACACGGTAACAAAGGAGCTTACCACGGATCTGAAGACCAAGGCGCTTGAGCTTGTTCTGGTAAGGAATACACCTCCGCGTAATTAGCTCCATATGGTTGCATTCTAATTAATGAAGCCAAATTTCTAAATGGTTCATGTTCCTTCCGCAGGAAACTGAAAGCAGTAGCACGGGGTCATCTCAGAGCTCCCCTTGGGACACCACTTTAAATAGGGCGTTGAACGTAATGAAACACAAGGATAAGCTCAGTAAGCCGACGTCAGCTGGTCGTGTGGCCGGCAAAGGCTTGTCCACTAAATGGTCGGAATACTATACCGCTGGGCGAAAGTAGAGAAAGACCGGCTCGAAAAGCTAGGAGCGCGAGGTTCAAGAACTCAAGGCACAAGTGGCGCAGATTCCGGATATAGTCGAAGAGCAAGTGCGAGACCAACTGGGAGCGACGATCACCGCCATTATGCCTACCTTGCTTGAGGGGCTGCAGGCATGGATTGCAGGCAGCCAACAGGGGCCTCCCCCGATTCCCAGCTTCACGGGCAGCAACTCGCACAACGCGCCGACGGCGCCATTGGTGTCTCCGGTGGAGGCGGCATTGGTGTCTCCGGCGTCGGCACCGGCATTGGAGCTTAATGCACCCGGGTGTGGGAAGAATACGTTGGCCGACACCTCGACAGCAAGCGGCCCCTCCGTCACTTGCACGCCCGCCGTTGGCGGTGCCTCGACATTAGCCGAGCTCGACGCCATCATGGTAACTAAGCCTCTCGGCCGATGACTTCATCTCCTTGCCTTTGACTGGGCATCCCTGACGCCCTACATGTTTTCGCAGGGGGCCGCCGACGTTCCATGCACTCTCCTGCACTTCGTGGACGGCGAGTTGATGGATGTCGCCAAGGCCAGAATCATTCAACCGGGCAACCTCCTGTTCCACGGTAATCCGATACCACCCAATGTGTATAGGGTTCAACTGGTTCGGGTGCTGCGGGGCTACGACGACTTGTTACCTCCGTATCGACCCCCTGAGGCCGACGAAGATGATGTGATGACCCTCAGCGTCTGCATAAGCTAGTCCATGCTTTGGCCGAAGAGCCAGATTCATTTGGGGGCGGGGGACACCACCCCACAGACAACACCGCCAGTTGTGCCGGCGCCAAGCCATGGCAAGACCGCCACAACGCTACCGCCGTCAGCTGATCCGGACATGCATATGGCACAGGATCCAGACGACGATGACGGTACATTTACCAGGGTCAATAAGTAATTCAATGAACATGGATACGGTGACGAATTCTTGGGGCCTCCTTCTCAAGAACCCAACCCTGCAAAAGACGATCGCGATCTAGCTGGTACCGCGGAGAAACCCAATTGCAACAGGCGTCATCTAGTGTTCAGTTCTCAGGAGACGCCTCCAGCTGCCGCCTTCACCGAGCCTCAGATAGCCGAGGTGCGAAATATTATCAGCCCCAACACACTCAAGAAGGTGGTCTCTGAGCAGAACTCGATCCCATTACAGTAGAAGAAGAAGGGACGGAAAAGAAAGAATAACAAGAGTGCGAGCTAGCCGGCACCGAGTACGTTCCGTGCTCAGGACGGGCCACCTTCACCTAAGGATATCTCGAGGAGGGTGCATGTGGCGGGTAGGCCGATGCTACCGACTAATCTGCTCAATGCTGCAACCGGTGCTATGCGGAGTCTACATGACAGTGTTCTTTCTTTGGAGAAGCGACGTCTCTCCGAGAATGATGTGGCATACCCGGTTTTCGTGGCCAAGGTGCCAGAGGGCAAGGGCTTTGTCGATAGCGCCATCGGGGGTATGATCATCCTGCGGTTTGATGACATCTTCGCTATGTTTAACCTTCATCCGCTACACTACACCTTCATTCGGCTATTTTCGCTAAGTATGGAGATGTGGATCATTAGAGACAAGACCCCGGACATCGTGATAGTCGACCCATTCTACATGCGTGCCAAGATCTTGGGCGGCGCTGGGGACCAGCAAGTCGCGAGTTCATACCTCGAAGGTGTCATTCTGGCGAACCCAGATAAGGATAACTTCCTCGTGCCTTACTTTCCCGAGTAAGTCATCCCCTCACCGCCGCGTAACATATGATTTCTTAGATTTCGATCGTTCTTTTTTTCTAACATTCCGTGTTTTGTGCAGTGACACACGTTGCACACTCATCCTCTTAAGCCCGAACTATTCCATGGCCACGTATTTCGACTCAGACCGTCAGTCGAGTAAAGACTACACAAATATCAAGAAAGTTCTTGATGATGTTCTCCCTGGCTACGCCAAATCTAGCGGCACCTTCATGAGGCCAATTTTTAGGTACGGCAAGCACGTGTTCACCCAGTAACGACGTTCCCCTGCGTCAAGCAGCCGCCTGGCTGTCAGAAGGATGCCTCCTACACCCTCCATCACATGCGGGCGATCGTACAGGACCATAATCACCTTTTGCTACCAAATAGTCTCAAAGATTGGGCCGCACACTTGTCGGCAATCCAGGACGCGGACCTCAGACAAGAATTCTTTCGCATCCAGTCGGAGTTTGCGGAAATCATCCATCAAGATGTTCTTCGTACCTCAGGGCAGTTCTACCTCAAATATCAACCGTCCAACAGTGAAATAGAAACAACGCTACAAATGCAGGCTGACAACGATCGCGATTTCATGACCATCACGAAAGACGGCGGCTTCATCCACGCTCCGGTCCCTGAGTCGAGTCGAAAGTAGTGATGCTATGTAGTTCTGAAATATCGATTAGCTCATGTTGTAATTAAACTTTAATGAAATTGTACGTCTCTTTGGTTTGGACAGTCATTCAACTTATATGTAATCGATGCTATTATTAGTAGGACCATGAATCGTGCTATTAATGTGTTGCTTTTCTCTTCCGATCCTTTTGTTGCATACTTATATATTGATTATGTATTGTTTGTGAATTGCTACTAACATTTTGTTTGTCAAATGCATAGAGATGTCGTCGTATGTCGTGTACAAGGGTAAGGTTCTCGGAGTCTACGATGACTGGGAGGAGTGTCGGAGATAGATTCACCGTTCAGCGGTAACAGTTACAAAGGGTACACCACTAGGGCGGAGACGGAAGCTAGATACGCGCGCTATCTAGCGGGAGAGAGGAGGGAGCATAGGAGGAACCGGATGAAGACCAGTTTCATCGCGATGATGCTCATCATGACCGCAGCTCTCTTCTATGTGATGGTAGTTTAGATATCGACTTGTAATGTGAAGACAAACTCGCTACTCATGGTCTCCAGACTTGTAATGTTCTAACTTTGTTCGGTCTTTTGAATTCGGAGACTAATATGATGAATTGTATTCGGAGACTAATCTTCTATTGTATTCGATAAATCTGTTGTTTATATGTTGTGTTGTTTATATTATGTGTTGTAATGTATTTTGTAACATGTGCAAATATCAGAAAAGCAAAAAAATCCTAATATTCATAGTAGTGGCGCACCTTGTTGAGCATTAGTGGCGGACCAGGGCTAAATACCAGTGGCGCATTATGGGGGATAGTAATGGCGCACTTGGGGGCATACGTGAAGGTAAATATGGCCCCCTAGGAGGCATAGTAATGGCGCACTGCCAGGTGCGCCACTTGAAGGAAATATGCCCTAGAGGCAATAATAAAGTTATTATTTATTTCCTTATAATCATGATAAATGTTTATTATTCATGCTAGAATTGTATTTTCCGGAAACATAATACATGTGTGAATACATAGACAAACAGAGTGTCACTAGTATGCCTCTACTTGACTAGCTCGTTAATCAAAGATGGTTATGTTTCCTAACCATGAACAATGAGTTGTTATTTGATTAACGAGGTCACATCATTAGTAGAATGATCTGATTGACATGACCCATTCCATTAGCTTAGCACCTGATCGTTTAGTATGTTGCTATTGCTTTCTTCATGACTTATACATGTTCCTACGACTATGAGATTATGCAACTCCCGTTTACCGGAGGAACACTTTGGGTACTACCAAACGTCACAACGTAAATGGGTGATTATAAAGGAGTGCTACAGGTGTCTCCAATGGTCGATGTTGGGTTGGCGTATTTCGAGATTAGGATTTGTCACTCCGATTGTCGGAGAGGTATCTCTGGGCCCTCTCGGTAATACACATCACATAAGCCTTGCAAGCATTACAACTAATATGTTAGTTGTGAGATGATGTATTACGGAACGAGTAAAGAGACTTGCCGTTAACGAGATTGAACTAGGTATTGGATACCGACGATCGAATCTCGGGCAAGTAACATACCGATGACAAAGGGAACAACGTATGTTGTTATGCGGTCTGACCGATAAAGATCTTCGTAGAATATGTAGGAGCCAATATGGGCATCCAGGTCCCGCTATTGGTTATTGACCAGAGACATGTCTCGGTCATGTCTACATTGTTCTCGAACCCGTAGGGTCCGCACGCTTAAGGTTACGATGACAGTTATATTATGAGTTTATGCATTTAGATGTACCGAAGGTTGTTCGGAGTCCCGGATGTGATCACGGACATGACGAGGAGTCTCGAAATGGTCGAGACGTAAAGATTGATATATTGGAAGCCTATGTTTGGACATCGGAAGTGTTCCGGGTGAAATCGGGATTTTACCGGGTTACCGGGAGGTTACCGGAACCCCCCGGGAGCCATATGGGCCATCATGGGCCTTAGTGGAAAGGAGAAAGGGGCAGCCCAAGGTGGCTGCGCCTCTTTCCCCTCCCCTAGTCCTATTAGGACTAGGAGAAGGTGGCCGGCCCCCCTCTCTCCCTTCCCCTCCGAGGAATCCTAGTTGGACTAGGATTGGGGGGAGGAATCCTACTCCCAGAGGGAGTAGGACTCTCCTGCGCCTCCCTCTTTGGCCGGCCAGCCTCCCCTCCTCTCCTCCTTTATATACGGAGGCAGGGGCACCCCTAAACACACAAGTTGACACAAGTTGATCCACGTGATCGATTCCTTAGCCGTGTGCGGTGCCCCCTGCCACCATATTCCTCGATAATACTGTAGCGGAGTTTAGGCGAAGCCCTGCTGCTGTAGTTCATCAAGATCGTCACCACGCCGTCGTGCTGACGAAACTCTTCCCCGACACTTTGCTGGATCGGAGTCCGGGGATCGTCATCGAGCTGAACGTGTGCTCGAACTCGGAGGTGCCGTAGTTTCGGTGCTTGATCGGTTGGATCGTGAAGACGTACGACTACTTCCTCTACGTCGTGTCATTGCTTCCGCAGTCGGTCTGCGTTGGGTACGTAGACAACACTCTCCTCTCGTTGCTATGCATCACATGATCCTGTGTGCGCGTAGGAAAATTTTTGAAATTACTACGAAACCCCAACAGTGGCATCAGAGCCTAGGTTAATGATGTTGATGTTATATGCACGAGTAGAACACAAGTGAGTTGTGGACGATACAAGTCATACTGCCTACCAGCATGTCATATTTTGGTTCAGCGGTATTGTTGGACGAGACGACCCGGACCAACCTTACGCGTACACTTACGCGAGACCGGTTCCCTCGACGTGCTTTGCACAGAGATGGCTTGCGGGCGACTGCCTCTCCAACTTTAGTTGAACCAAGTATGGCTACGCCCGGTCCTTGCGAAGGTTAAAACGGAGTCTATTTGACAAACTATCGTTGTGGTTTTGATGCGTAGGTGAGATTGGTTCTTACTTAAGCCCGTAGCAGCCACGTAAAACATGCAACAACAAAGTAGAGGACGTCTAACTTGTTTTTGCAGGGCATGTTGTGATGTGATATGGTCAAGGCATGATGCTGAATTTTATTGTATGAGATGATCATGTTTTGTAACCAAGTTATCGGCAACTGGCAGGAGCCATATGGTTGTCGCTTTATTGTATGCAATGCAATCGCGATGTAATGCTTTACTTTATTACTATACGGTAGTGATAGTCGTGGAAGCATAAGATTGGCGAGACGACAACGATGCTACGATGGAGATCAAGGTGTCGCGCCGGTGACGATGGTGATCATGACGGTGCTTCGGAGATGGAGATCACAAGCACAAGATGATGATGGCCATATCATATCACTTATATTGATTGCATGTGATGTTTATCTTTTTATGCATCTTATCTTGCTTTGATTGACGGTAGCATTATAAGATGATCTCTCACTAAATTATCAAGAAGTGTTCTCCCTGAGTATGCACCGTTGCAAAAGTTCTTCGTGCTGAGACACCACGTGATGATCGGGTGTGATAGGCTCTACGTTCAAATACAACGGGTGCAAAACAGTTGCGCACGCAGAATACTCAGGTTAAACTTGACGAGCCTAGCATATGCAGATATGGCCTCGGAACACGGAGACCGAAAGGTCGAGCGTGAATCATATAGTAGATATGATCAACATAATGATGTTCATCGATGAAACTACTCCATCTCACGTGATGATCGGACATGGTTTAGTTGATTTGGATCACGTGATCACTTAGAGGATTAGAGGGATGTCTATCTAAGTGGGAGTTCTTTAATAATATGATTAATTGAACTTAAAATTTATCATGAACTTAGTCCCTGATAGTATCTTGCTTGTTTATGTTGATTGTAGATAGATGGCTCGTGCTGTTGTTCCGTTAAATTTTAATGCGTTCCTTGAGAAAGCAAAGTTGAAAGATGATGGTAGCAATTACACGGACTGGGTCCGTAACTTGAGGATTATCCTCATTGCTGCACAGAAAAATTACGTCCTGGAAGCACCGCTGGGTGCCAGGCCTGCTGCTGGAGCAACGCCAGATGTTATGAACGTCTGGCAGAGCAAAACTGATGACTACTCGATAGTTCAGTGTGCCATGCTTTACGGCTTAGAATCGGGACTTCAACGACGTTTTGAACGTCATGGAGCATATGAGATGTTCCAGGAGTTGAAGTTAATATTTCAAGCAAATGCCCGGATTGAGAGATATGAAGTCTCCAATAAGTTCTATAGCTGCAAGATGGAAGAGAACAGTTCTGTCAGTGAGCATATACTCAAAATGTCTGGGTATAATAATCACTTGATTCAATTGGGAGTTAATCTTCCGTGTGATTGCGTCATTGACAGAATTCTCCAATCACTGCCACCAAGCTACAAGAGCTTCGTGATGAACTATAATATGCAAGGGATGAACAAGACTATTCCCGAGCTCTTCGCAATGCTAAAAGCTGCGGAGGTAGAAATCAAGAAGGAGCATCAAGTGTTGATGGTTAACAAGACCACTAGTTTCAAGAAAAAGGGCAAAGGGAAGAAAAAGGGGAACTTCAAAAAGAACGGCAAGCAAGTTGCTGCTCAAGAGAAGAAACCCAAGTCTAGACCTAAGCCTGAAACTGAGTGCTTCTACTGCAAGCAGACTGGTCACTGGAAGCGGAACTGCCCCAAGTATTTGGCGGATAAGAAGGATGGCAAGGTGAACAAAGGTATATGTGATATACATGTTATTGATGTGTACCTTACCAATGCTCGCAGTAGCACCTGGGTATTTGATACTGGTTCTATTGCTAATATTTGCAACTCGAAACAGGGACTACAGAATAAGCGGGCACTGGCAAAGGACGAGGTGACGATGCGCGTGGGAAACGGTTCCAAAGTCGATGTGATCGCGGTCGGCACGCTACCTCTACATCTACCTTCGGGATTAATATTAGACCTAAATAATTGTTATTTGGTGCCAGCGTTGAGCATGAACATTATATCTGGATCTTGTTTAATGCGAGACGGTTATTCATTTAAATCAGAGAATAATGGTTGTTCTATTTATATGAGTAATATCTTTTATGGTCATGCACCCTTGAAGAGTGGTCTATTCTTACTAAATCTCGATAGTAGTAATACACATATTCATAATGTTGAAACCAAAAGATACAGAGTTGATAATGAAAGTGCAACTTATTTGTGGCACTGTCATTTAGGTCATATCGGTGTAAAACGCATGAAGAAACTCCATACTAATGGACTTTTGGAACCACTTGATTATGAATCACTTGGTACTTGCGAACCGTGCCTCATGGGCAAGATGACTAAAACACCGTTCTCCGGTACTATGGAGAGAGCAACAGATTTGTTGGAAATCATACATACCGATGTATGTGGTCCGATGAATATTGAGGCTCGTGGCGGATATCGTTATTTTCTCACCTTCACAGATGATTTGAGCAGATATGGATATATCTACTTAATGAAGCATAAGTCTGAAACATTTGAAAAGTTCAAAGAATTTCAGAGTGAAGTTGAAAATCATCGTAACAAGAAAATAAAAGTTTCTACGATCTGATCGTGGAGGAGAATATTTGAGTTACGAGTTTGGTGTACATTTGAAAAACTGTGGAATAGTTTTGCAACTCACGCCACCCGGAACACCACAGCGTAATGGTGTGTCCGAACGTCGTAATCGTACTTTACTAGATATGGTGCGATCTATGATGTCTCTTACAGATTTACCGCTATCATTTTGGGGATATGCTTTAGAGACGACCGCATTCACGTTAAATAGGGCACCATCAAAATCCGTTGAGACGACGCCTTATGAACTATGGTTTGGCAAGAAACCAAAGTTGTCGTTTCTTAAAGTTTCGGGCTGCGATGCTTATGTGAAAAAGCTTCAACCTGATAAACTCGAACCCAAATCGGAGAAATGTGTATTCATAGGATACCCAAAGGAAACTGTTGGGTACACCTTCTATCACAGATCCGAAGGCAAAACATTTGTTGCTAAGAATGGATCATTTCTAGAGAAGGAGTTTCTCTCGAAAGAAGTGAGTGGGAGGAAAGTAGAACTTGACGAGGTAACTGTACCTGCTCCCTTACTGGAAAGTAGTTCATCACAGAAAACTGTTTCAGTGACACCTACACCAGTTAGTGAGGAAGCCAATGATAATGATCATGAAACTTCAGATCAAGATACTACTGAACTTCGTAGATCAACCAGAGTAAGATCCGCACCAGAGTGGTACGGTAATCCTGTTCTGGAGGTCATGCTACTAGATCATGATGAACCTACGAACTATGAAGAAGCGATGGTGAGCCCAGATTCCGCAAAGTGGCTAGAAGCCATGAAATCTGAGATGGGATCCATGTATGAGAACAAAGTGTGGACTTTGGTTGACTTGCCCGATGATCGGCAAGCGATTGAGAATAAATGGATCTTTAAGAAGAAGACTGACGCTGATGGTAATGTTACTGTCTACAAAGCTCGACTTGTCGCAAAAGGTTTTCGGCAAGTTCAAGGAATTGACTACGATGAGACCTTCTCACCCGTAGCGATGCTTAAGTCCGTCCGAATCATGTTAGCAATTGCCGCATTTTATGATTATGAAATTTGGCAAATGGATGTCAAAACTGCATTCCTGAATGGATTCCTGGAAGAAGAGTTGTATATGATGCAACCAGAAGGTTTTGTCGATCCAAAGGGAGCTAACAAAGTGTGCAAGCTCCAGCGATCCATTTATGGACTGGTGCAAGCCTCTCGGAGTTGGAATAAACGTTTTGATAGTGTGATCAAAGCATTTGGTTTTATACAGACTTTTGGAGAAGTCTGTATTTACAAGAAAGTGAGTGGGAGCTCTGTAGCATTTCTGATATTATATGTGGATGATATATTACTGATTGGAAATGATATAGAATTTCTGGATAGCATAAAGGGATACTTGAATAAAAGTTTTTCAATGAAAGACCTCGGTGAAGCTGCTTACATATTAGGCATTAAGATCTATAGAGACAGATCAAGACGCTTAATTGGACTTTCACAAAGCACATACCTTGACAAAATTTTGAAGAAATTCAAAATGGATCAAGCAAAGAAAGGGTTCTTGCCTGTGTTACAAGGTGTGAAATTGAGTAAGACTCAATGCCCGACCACTGCAGAAGATAGAGAGAATATGAAAGATGTTCCCTATGCATCAGCCATAGGCTCTATCATGTATGCAATGCTGTGTACCAGACCTGATGTGTGCCTTGCTATAAGTTTAGCAGGGAGGTACCAAAGTAATCCAGGAATGGATCACTGGACAGCGGTCAAGAACATCCTGAAATACCTGAAAAGGACTAAGGATATGTTTCTCGTATATGGAAGTGACAAAGAGCTCATCGTAAAAGGTTACGTTGATGCAAGCTTTGACACTGATCCGGACGATTCAAAATCGCAAACCGGATACGTGTTTACATTAAACGGTGGAGCTGTCAGTTGGTGCAGTTCTAAACAAAGCGTCGTAGCAGGATCTACATGTGAAGCGGAATACATAGCTGCTTCGGAAGCAGCAAATGAAGGAGTCTGGATGAAGGAGTTCATATCCGATCTAGGTGTCATACCTAGTGCATCGGGTCCAATGAAAATCTTTTGTGACAATACTGGTGCAATTGCCTTGGCAAAGGAATCCAGATTTCACAAAAGGACCAAACACATCAAGAGACGCTTCAACTCCATCCGGGATCTAGTCCAGGTGGGAGACATAGAGATTTGCAAGATACATACGGATCTGAATATTGCAGACCCGTTGACTAAGCCTCTTCCACGAGCAAAACATGATCAGCACCAAAGCTCCATGGGTGTTAGATTCATTATAGTGTAATCTAGATTATTGACTCTAGTGCAAGTGGGAGACTGAAGGAAATATGCCCTAGAGGCAATAATAAAGTTATTATTTATTTCCTTATAATCATGATAAATGTTTATTATTCATGCTAGAATTGTATTTTCCGGAAACATAATACATGTGTGAATACATAGACAAACAGAGTGTCACTAGTATGCCTCTACTTGACTAGCTCGTTAATCAAAGATGGTTATGTTTCCTAACCATGAACAATGAGTTGTTATTTGATTAATGAGGTCACATCATTAGTAGAATGATCTGATTGACATGACCCATTCCATTAGCTTAGCACCTGATCGTTTAGTATGTTGCTATTGCTTTCTTCATGACTTATACATGTTCCTACGACTATGAGATTATGCAACTCCCGTTTACCGGAGGAACACTTTGGGTACTACCAAACGTCACAACGTAAATGGGTGATTATAAAGGAGTACTACAGGTGTCTCCAATGGTCGATGTTGGGTTGGCGTATTTCGAGATTAGGATTTGTCACTCCGATTGTCGGAGAGGTATCTTTGGGCCCTCTCGGTAATGCACATCACATAAGCCTTGCAAGCACTGCAACTAATATGTTAGTTGTGAGATGATGTATTACGGAACGAGTAAAGAGACTTGCCGGTAACGAGATTGAACTAGGTATTGGATACCGACGATCAAATCTCGGGCAAGTAACATACCGATGACAAAGGGAACAACGTATGTCGTTATGCGGTCTGACCGATAAAGATCTTCGTAGAATATGTAGGAGCCAATATGGGCATCCAGGTCCCGCTATTGGTTATTGACCGGAAACGTGTCTTGGTCATGTCTACATTGTTCTCGAACCCGTAGGGTCCGCACGCTTAAGGTTTCGATGACAGTTATATTATGAGTTTATGAGTTTTGATGTACCGAAGGAGTTCGGAGTCCCGGATGAGATCGGGGACATGACGAGGAGTCTCGAAATGGTCGAGACGTAAAGATCGATATATTGGACGACTATATTCGGAGTTCGGAAAGGTTCCGAGTGATTCGGGTATTTTTCGGAGTACCGGGTAGTTACGGGAGAAGTAATGGGCCTTGATGGGCTTTAGTGGGAAGAGGAAAAAGGCTGCTGCGCCCCCCCTCCCCTTTGGTCCGAATTGGACTAGGGAAAAGGGGGCCGGCCACCTCTCCTTCTCCTCCTATTCCTTCTCCCTTCCTCCCCTCTTGGTGGACTCCTACTAGGACTTGGAGTCCTAGTAGGACTCCCTATCCTGGCCGCACCTTTGCCTTGGCCGGCCTCCTCCTCCTCCATCCTTTATATACGGAGGCAGGGGCACCTCTAAATACACAAGTTGACACAAGTTGATCCACGTGATCGATTCCTTAGCCGTGTGCGGTGCCCCCTGCCACCATATTCCTCGATAATACTGTAGCGGAGTTTAGGCGAAGCCCTGCTGCTGTAGTTCATCAAGATCGTCACCACGCCGTCGTGCTGACGAAACTCTTCCCCGACACTTTGCTGGATCGGAGTCCGGGGATCGTCATCGAGCTGAACGTGTGCTCGAACTCGGAGGTGCCGTAGTTTCGGTGCTTGATCGGTTGGATCGTGAAGACGTACGACTACTTCCTCTACGTCGTGTCATTGCTTCCGCAGTCGGTCTGCGTTGGGTACGTAGACAACACTCTCCTCTCGTTGCTATGCATCACATGATCCTGTGTGCGCGTAGGAAAATTTTTGAAATTACTACGAAACCCAACACCACTATTGTCTGGTATACTAATGGCGCACCAGGGGTGCGCCATTAGTACTTGTTACTAGTGGCGTGATGATAGTGGTACACCTATAGTGCGCCATTAATGGCCAAAATAGGTGCGCCACTAACAGGCCTTTTCCTAGTAGTGTTGTCTCGCATTGATTCCACTTCCCAAAATTCACATATATTCTAAAAAAATCTCCGTCAATTTTTATACCGTTTGGACTCCATTTGATATGGATTTTCTGCGAAACAAAAAACATGCAACAAACAGGAACTGGCACAGGGCACTGGATCAATATGTTAGTCCAAAAAATAGTATAAAAAGTTGCCCAAAGTATATGAAAGTTGTATAATATTGGCATGGAACAATCAAAAAGTATTGATATGATGGAGACGTATCCGATCTTTATCGGTCAAACCGCATAACAACATACGATGTTCCCTTTGTCATCGGTATGTTACTTGCCCGAGATTCGATCGTCGGTATTATCATACCTAGTTCAATCTCGTTACCGGCAAGTCTCTTTACTCGTTCCGTAATGCTACATCCTGTAACTAGTCACATTGCTTGCCAGGCTTATAGTGATGTGCATTACCGAGAGGGCCCAGAGATACGTCTCTGATACACGGACTGACAAATCCTAATCTCGATCTATGCCAACTCAACAAACACCATCGGAGACACCTGTAGAGCATCTTTATAGTCACCCAGTTAGGTTGTGACGTTTGATAGCCCACTAAGTGTTTTTCCGGTATTCGGGAGTTGCATAATCTCATAGTCATAGGAACATGTAGAAGTTATGGAGAAAGCAATAGCAGTAAACTAAATGATCATTGTGCTAAGCTAACAGATGAGTCAAGTCAATCACATCATTCTCTAATGATGTGATCCCATTCATCAAATGACAACCCTTTGTCCATGGCTAGGAAACTTTAACCATCTTTGATCAACGAGCTAGTCAAGTAGAGGCATACTAGTGACACTCTGTTTGTCTATGTAGTCACACATGTACTAAGTTTCTGATTAATACAATTCTAGCATGAATAATAAACATTTGTCATGATATAAGGAAATATAAATAACAACTTTATTATTGCCTCTAGGGCATATTTCCTTCAGTCTCCCACTTGCACTAGAGTCAATAATCTAGATTACATTGTAATGATTCTAACACCCATGGAGTCTTGGTGTTGATTATATTTTTCTCGTGAGAGAGGCTTAGTCAACGGGTCTGCAACATTCAGATCTGTATGTATCTTGCAAATCTCTATGTCTCCCTCCTTGATTTGATCGCGGATGGAATTGAAGCGTCTCTTGATGTGCTTGGTTCTCTTGTGAAATCTGGATTCCTTTGCCAAGGCAATTGCACCAGTATTGTCACAAAAGATTTTCATTGGATCCGATGCACTAGGTATGAAACCTAGATCGGATATGAACTCCTTCATCCAGACTCCTTCATTTGCTGCTTCCGAAGCAGCTACGTACTCCTCTTCACATGTAGATCCCGCCACGACGCTCTGCTTGGAACTGCACCAACTGATAACTCCACCATTTAATAAAAATATGTATCCGAGACTTAGAGTCATCCGGATCAGTGTCAAAGCTTGCATCGACGTAACCATTTACGATGAGCTCTTTGTCACCTCCATAAACGAGAAACATATCCTTAGTCCTTTTCAGGTATTTCAGGATGTTCTTGACCACTGTCCAGTGATCCACTCCTGGATTACTTTGGTACCTCCTTCCTAAACTAATAGCAAGGCACACATCAGGTCTGGTACACAGCATTGCATACATGATAGAACCTATGGCTGAAGCATAGGGAATGATTTTCATTTTCTCACTATCTTCTGCATTGGTCGGGCATTGAGTCTGACTCAACTTCACACCCTTGTAACACAGGCAAGAAACCTTTCTTTGCTTTATCCATTTTGAACTTCTTCAAAACTTTATCAAGGTATGTGCTTTGTGAAAGTCCAATTAAGCGTCTTGATCTATCTCTATAGATCTTGATGCCTAATATATAAGCAGCTTCACCAAGGTCTTTCATTGAAAAATTCTTATTCAAGTATCCTTTTATGCTATTCAGAAATTCAGTATCATTTCCGATCAGCAATATGTCATCCACATATAATATCAGAAGTGCTACAGAACTCCCACTCACTTTCTTGTAAATACAGGCTTCTCCAAAAGTCTGTATAAAACCATATGCTCTGATCACACTATGAAAGCATATATTCCAACTCTGAGATGCTTGCACCAGTCCATAAATGGATCGCTGGAGCTTGCACACTTTGTTAGCACCTTTTGGATAAACAAAACCTTCTGGTTGCATCATATACAACTCTTCTTCAATATATACATTAAGGAATGCAGTTTTGACATCCATTTGCCAAGTTTCATAATCATAAAATGCGGCAATTGCTAACATGATTCGGACGTACTTAAGCATCGCTATGGGTGAGAAAGTCTCATCGTAGTCAACTCCTTGAACTTGTTGAAAACCTTTTGCAACAAGTCGAGCTTTGTAGACAGTAACATTACCGTTAGCACCAGTCTTCTTCTTAAGATCCATTTATTCTCTATGGCCTGCCGATCATTGGGCAAGTCAACCAAAGTCCACACTTTATTCTCTATGGCCTGCCGATCATTGGGCAAGCCATTTTGCGGAATCTGGGATCATCATCGCTTCCTCATAGTTCGTAGGTTCGTCATGGTCAAGTAACATGACCTCCAGAACAGGATTACCGTACCACTCTGGTGCGGATCTTACTCTGGTTGACCTACGAGGTTCGGTAGTAACTTGATCAGTTTCATGATCATCATCATTAGCTTCCTCACTTACTGGTGTAGGAATCACTGGAACTGATTTCAGTGATGAACTACTTTCCAATAAGGGAGTAGGTACAATTACCTCGTCAAGTTCTACTTTCCTCCCACTCACTTCTTTCGAGAGAAACTCCTTCTCTAGAAAGGATCCATTCTTAGCAACGATTATCTTGCCTTCGGATCTATGATAGAAGGTGTACCCAATAGTCTCCTTTGGGTATCCTATGAAGACACATTTCTCCGATTTGGGTTCGAGCTTATCAGGTTGAAGCTTTTCCACATAAGCATCGCATCCCCAAACTTTAAGAAAACGACAACTTGGGTTTCTTGCCAAACCACAGTTCATAAGGTGTCGTCTCAATGGATTTTGATGGTGTCCTATTTAACGTGAATGCAGCTGTCTCTAAAGCATAACCCCAAAACGATAGCGGTAAATCGGTGAGAGACATCATAGATCGCACCATATCTAACAAAGTGCGCTTCCAACGTACGACACACCATTACGTTGTGGTGTTCCAGGTGGCACGAGTTGCGAAACTATTCCGCATTGTTTCAAATGAAGACCAAACTCATAACTCAAATATTCACCTCCACGATCAGAACCTAACCCTAAACCTAATCCTAAACCCTAAACCCTAAACCCTAAACCCTAAACCCTAAACCCTAAACCCTAAACCCTAAACCCTAAACCCTAACCCTAACCCTAAACCCTAAACCCTCACCCTAAACCCTAAACCCTAAACCCTAAACCTAAACCCTAAACCCTAAAGCCTAAACCCTAAACCCTAAACCCAGATGGTAGAAACTTAATTTTCTTGTTACGATGATTTTCCACTTCACTCTGAAATTCTTTGAACTTTTCAAATGTTTCAAAATTATGTTTCATCAAGTAGATATACCCATATCTGCTCAAATCATCTGTGAAGGTAAGAAAATAATGATACCCTCCATGAGCATCAACACTCATCGGACCGCATACATCAGTATGTATTATTTCCAGTAAGGCTGTTGCTCGCTCCATTGTTCTGGAGAACAGAGTCTTAGTCATCTTGTCCATCAGGCATGGTTCGCAAGTATCAAGTGATTCATAATCAAGTGATTCTAAAAGCCCATCAACATGGAGTTTCTTCATGCGCTTTACACCAATATGACCTAAACGGCAGTGCCACAAATAATTGCACTATCATTATTAAACTTATATCTTTTGGCTTCGATACTACGAATATGTGTATCACTACTATCAAGATTTAGTAAAAACAGACCACTCATCAAGGGTGCATGACCATAAAAGATATTATTCATATAAATAGAACAACCATTATTCTCTGATTTAAATGAATAACCCTCTTGCATCAAACAAGATCCAGATATAATGTTCATGCTCAACGCTGGCACCAAATAACAATTATTTAGGTCTAAAACTAATCCCGAAGGTAGATTAGAGGTAGCGTGCCGATGGCGATCACATCGACTTTGGAACCATTTCCCACATGCATCGTCGCCTCGTCCTTAGCCAATCTTCGCTTAATCCGTAGCCCCTGTTTCGAGTTGCAAATATTAGTAACAGAACCAGTATCAAATACCCACGCGCTACTGTGAGAATTAGTAAGGTACACATCAATAACATGTATATCAAATATACCTTTCACTTTGCCATCCTTCTTCTCCGCCAAATACTTGGGGCAGTTCCGCTTCCAGTGACCAGTCCCTTTGCAGTAGAAGCACTCAGTCTCAGGCTTAGGTCCAGACTTGGGCTTCTTCACTTGAGCCGCAACTTTCTTGTTGTTCTTCTTGAAGTTCCCCTTATTCCCTTTACCCTTTTTATTGAAACTGGTGGTCTTGTTGACCATCAACACTTGATGCTCCTTCTTAATTTCTACCTCCGCAGCCTTTAGCATTGCGAAGAGCTCGGGAATCGTCTTATCCATCCCTTGCATATTATAGTTCATCACGAAGCTCTTGTAGCTTGGTGGCAGTGATTGAAGAACTCTGTCAATGACACCATCATCAGGAAGATTAACTCCTAGTTGAGTCAAGTGGTTGTGGTACCCAAACATTCTGAGTATATGTTCACTGACAGAACTATTCTCCTCCATTTTAGAGTTTTATAACTTATTGGAGACTTCATATCTCTCAATCCGGGCATTTGCTTGAAATATTAACTTCAACTCCTGGAACATCTCATATGCTCCATCACGTTCAAAACGTCATTGAAGTCCCAGTTCTAAGCCGTAAAGCATGGCACACTGAACTATCGAGTAGTCATCAGCTTTGCTCTGCCAGGTGTTCACAACATCTGGCGTTGCTCCTGCAGCGGGTTTGTCACCTAGCGGTGCTTCCAGGACATAATTCTTCTATGCAGCAATGAGGATAATCCTCAAGTTACGGACCCAGTCCGTGTAGTTGCTACCATCATCTTTCAACTTAGCTTTCTCTACGAACGCATTAAAATTCAACAGAACAACAGCACGGGCCATCTATCTACAACAACATAGACATGCAAAATACTATCAGGTACTAAGTTCATGATAAATTAAAGTTCAATTAATCAAATTACTTAAGAACTCTCACTTAGATAGGCATCCCTCTAATCATCTAAGTGATCCCATAACCCATATCAACTAAACCATGTCCGATCATCACGTGAGATGGAGTAGTTTTCAATGGTGAACATCACTATGTTGATCATATCTACTATATGATTCACGCTCGACCTTTCGGTCTCAATGTTCTGAGGCCATATCTGCATATGCTAGGCTCGTTAAGTTTAACCTAAGTATTCCGCGTGTGCAAAACTGGCTTGCACCCGTTGTATGTGAACGTAGAGCTTATCACACCCGATCATCACGTGGTGTCTCGGCACGATGACTGTAGCAACGGTGCATACTCAGGGAGAACACTTATACCTTGAAATTTAGTGAGAGATCATCTTATAATGCTACCGTTGAACTAAGAAAAATAAGATGCATAAAGGATAAACATCACATGCAATCAATATAAGTGATATGATATGGCCATCATCATCTTGTGCCTTTGATCTCCATCTCCAAAGCACCGTCATGATCACCATCATCACCGGCTTGACACCTTGATCTCCATCGAAGCATCGTTGTCGTCTCGCCAACTATTGCGTGTACGACTATCTCTATCGCTTAGTGATAAAGTAAAGCAATTACATGGTGATTGCATTTCATACAATAAAGCGACAACCATATGGCTCCTGCCAATTGCCGATAACTCTGTTACAAAACATGATCATCTCATATAATAAAATTTAGCATCATGTCTTGACCATATCACATCACAACATGCCCTGCAAAAACAAGTTAGGCGTCCTCTACTTCGTTGTTGCAAGTTTTACGTGGCTGCTATGGGCTGAGCAAGAACCGTTCTTACCTACGCATCAAAAACCACAACGCGGTATAGTGATTGATTTTTGATCTTCAGAAAGAACCCTATTCATTGAATCCGATTCAACTAAAGCTGGAGAAACAGACACCCACTAGTCACCTGTGTGCGAAGCACGTCGGTAGAACCAGTCTCGCATAAGCGTACGCGTAATGTCGGTCTAGGCCGCTTCATCCAACAATACCGCTGAATCAAGAATCAACTAGTGACGGCAAGCAATATGTATATACCCACGCCCACAACTCCTTTGTGTTCTACTCGTGCATATAACATCTACGCATAGACCTGGCTCGGATGCCACTGTTGGGGAACGCGATAATTTCAAAAAAAATCCTACGCACACGCAAGATCTATCATGGTATAGCAACGAGAGGGGAAGAGTGTTGTCCATGTACCCTCGTAGACCGTAAGCGAAAGCGTTATGACAACGCGGTTGATGTAGTCAAACGTCTTCACGATCCGACCGATCCTAGCACTGAAGGTACGGCACCTCCGCGATCTATGCACGTTCAGCTCGGTGAAGTCCCACGAACTCTAGATCCAGCTGAGTGTCGAGGGAGAGTTTCGTCAGCACGACGGCATGATGACTGATAACCCACAAGTATAGGGGATCGCAACAGCTTTCGAGGGTAGAGTATTCAACCCAAATTTATTGATTCGACACAAGGGGAGCCAAAGAATATTCTCAAGTATTAGCAGCTGAGTTGTCAATTCAACCACACCTTGAAACTTAGTATCTGCAGCAAAGTGTTTAGTAGCAAAGTAATATGATAGTGGCGGTAGCGGCAATAAAAGTAAAGACAGCAAAAGTAATGTTTTTGGTATTTTGTAGTGATTGTAACAGTAGCAACGGGAAAGTAAATAAGCGTAAACCAGTATATGGAGAACTCGTAGGCACCGGATCAGTGATGGGTAATTATGCCAGATGTGGTTCATCATGTAACAGTCATAACATAGGGTGACACAGAACTAGCTCCAATTCATCAATGTAATGTAGGCATGTATTCCGTATATAGTCATATGTGCTTATGGAAAAGAACTTGCATGACATCTATTGTCCTACCCTCCCGTGGCAGCGGGGTCCTATTGGAAACTAAGGGATATTAAGGCCTCCTTTTAATAGAGAACCGGAACAAAGCATTAGCACATAGTGAATACATGAACTCCTCAAACTATGGTCATCACCGGGAGTGGTCCCGATTATTGTCACTTCGGGGTTGCCGGATCATAACACATAGTAGGTGACTATAGACTTGCAAGATAGGATCAAGAACTCACATATATTCATGAAAACATAATAGGTTCAGATCTGAAATCATGGCACTCGGGCCCTAGTGACAAGCATTAAGCATAGCAAAGTCATAGCAACATCAATCTCAGAACATAATGGATACTAGGGATCAAACCCTAACAAAACTAACTCGATTACATGATAAATCTCATCCAACCCATCACCGTCCAGCAAGCCTACGATGGAATTACTCACGCACAGCGGTGAGCATCATGAAATTGGTGATGGAGGATGGTTGATGATGACGACGGCAACGAATCCCCCTCTTCGGAGCCCCGAACGGACTCCAGATCAGCCCTCCCGAGAAGTTTTAGGGCTTGGCGGCGGCTCCGTATCGTAAAACACGATGATTTCTTCTCTCTTATTTTTTTCTCTCCGAAAGCAAATATATAGAGTTGGAGTTGGCGTCGGAGGGTTTCCATGGGGCCCACGAGGTAGGGGGCGCGCCCTAGGGGGGCGCCCCCCACCCTCATGAGAAGGGTGTGGGCCCCCTGGTCTTCACCTTTGGCGAGGATTTTTTATTGTTTTTTCTAATATGTTCCGTGAAGTTTCAGGTCATTCCAAGAATATTTGTTTTCTGCACATAAAACAACACCATGGTAATTCTACTAAAAACAACGTCAGTCCGGGTTAGTTCCACTCAAACCATACAAGTTAGAGTCCAAAACAAGGGCAAAAGTGTTTGGAAAAGTAGATACGACTGAGACGTATCAACTCCCCCAAGCTTAAACCCTTGCTTGTCCTCAAGCAATTCAGTTGACAAACTGAAAGAAAGAAAGAAAAACTTTTACAAACTTTGTTTGCTCTTGTTGTTGTAACTATGTCAAGCCAGCATTCAAGTTTTCAGCATAGATCATAACTAACCACATTTACAATAATTCTCAGGTCTCACAATTACTCATATCAATAGCATAATCAACTAGCAAGTCATAATAATAAATCTCGGATGACAACACTTTCTCAAAACAATCATAATATGATATAACAAGATGGTATCTCTCTAGCCCTTTCTGAGACCGCAAAACATAAATGCAGAGCACCTTTAAAGATCAAGGACTGACTAGACATTGTAATTCATGGTAAAAGAGATCCAATCATAGTCATACCCAATATAAATTAACAGTGATGAATGCAAATGACAGTTGTGCTCTCCAGCTAGTGCTTTTTAATAAGAGGGTGATGACTCAACATAAAAGTAAATGGATAGGCCCTTCGCAGAGGGAAGCAGAGATTTGTAGAGGTGCCAGAGCTCGGTTTCGAAATAGAGATAAATTGTATTTTGAGCAGTATACTTTCATTGTCAACATAACAACTAAGAGAATGTGATATCTTCCATGCTAAACACATTATAGGAGGTTCCCAAACAGAATGGTAAAGTTTATACCCCCCTCCACCAACAAGCATCAATCCATGGCTTGCTCGAAACAACGAGTGCCTCCAACATACATCAGGTCCCAGGGGGAGTTTTGCTTGCAATTAATTTTGATTTAGTTTGCATAAAGCATGGGACTGGGCATCCCGGTGACCAGCCATTTTCTCGTGAGTGAGGAATGGAGTCCACTCCTCTTGAGAATAACCCGCCTAACATGGAAGATAAGGACATCCTTTGTTGATACATGAGCTATTTGAGCATACAAAACAGAATGTTTATTTGAAGGTTTAGAGTTTGGCACATACAAATTTACTTGAAACGGCAGGTAGATACCGCATATAGGAAGGTATAGTGGACTCATCTGGAATAACTTTGGGGTTTAAGGGATTGGATGCACAAGCAGTATTCCCGCTTAGTACAAGTGAAGGCTAGCAAAAGACTGGGAAGCGACCAACTAGAGAGCGACAACAGCCATGTACATGCATTAAAATTAATAAACATTGGATGCAAGCATGAGTAGGATATAATCCACCATGAACATAAATATCGTGAAGGCTATGTTGATTTTGTTTCAACTACATGCGTGAACATGTGCCAAGTCAAGTCACTTAAATCATTCAAAAGAGGATACCACCCCATCATACCACATCATAATCATCTCAATAGCATGTTGACATACAAGGTAAATCATTATAACTCATAGCTAATCAAGCATGGCACAAGCAACTATGATCTCTAATTGTCATTGCAAACATGTTTATTCATAATAAGCTGAATCAAGAACGAGGGACTCATCATATTTACAAAAACAAAAGAGATCGAGTTCATACCAGCTTTTCTCATCTCAGTCAGTCCATCATATATCATCATAATTGCCTTTCACTCACACGACCGAACGATGTGAATAATAATAAGAGTGTATGTGCATTGGACTAAGCTGGAATCTGTGAGCATTCAATAAATAGGAGAAGACAAGGCAATATGGGCTCTTGGTTAAATCAACAATAATGCATATAAGAGCCACTTCAACAATTTAGTTATGGTCTTCTCCTACTGACCCCCAAATAAAAGAAAAGAAATAAAACTATTTACACGGGAAAGCTCCCAACAAGCAAAAGAAGAACGGGAAATATTTTTGGGTTTTCTTTTTAATTATTACTACTACAGCGGAGAAATAAACTACTACTAATTTTTTGGTTTTTCTTAAGGTTTAACAAACACACAAGAAGAAAGCAGGAAAAAGAAAATAAACTAGCATGGATATTACAGTGAAAAAGTATGAGCATCGACATCTAGTAATGAGTGTGTGTGAACATAAATGTATTGTCGGTGAGAAATACGTACTCCCCCAAGCTTAGGCTTTTGGCCTAAGTTGGTCTATGGCCACGGCTGGCCTGGCGGATATCCATAATAATAGTTGTTGGGGTCGTACTGCGACGAAGAATAGTTGGGATCATACTGTGATGAAGAAGAAGACTCTGACTGCCACTGGCTGACAGTCATCTCTGGATCCCAAGAATAAACAGGTTGTCGTGGAGGCTCATCTTGTGGTTCCTGTTCTGGCTCCTCGACTGGTGCAGGGTTCTGGTAGGCATGAATAGCCGTCAACGGAACAAGGTACGTGCCTGCAGTCAAATCAAACAAAGAAGGAGCAGGCAAGGTAATAGTCTCAGGATGATATTTATTAAAGAACAATTGATATTTAAGCTCCCCTGCCCTATTTTTAACAATAAAATCATGTGCCACCATACTTTTATGATCTAGATAAACACGGGGCAGCACCTTTTCTTCCTTCTCAGCATGCCTAATAGGTATGTTAAAATGTTCGGCTATGCATGTGGCATAGATGCCTCCAAAGATGGGGCCCTTAGTACGGTTCATATTTAACCGTCTAGAAATAATACTGCCCAAACTAAAAGTGTTATCACTGTATAAACCTTGGAGCAGAATAATTAAATTAGGGATACTAAGGTTTCCAGAATTTCCGCGTCCAATTAAACAACGACTAGCAAATAATGCAAAGTAACGCAAAACAGGAAAATGTATGCTAGTGATTCGTGCGTCGGAAACCTTCCTGGTTTCTCCTACAGTGATATTATCAATAAACCCAGCCACATCATCATGATGTGGTTCTTCTGTCTTGCCCTCAAAAGGGACTAAACAAATCCGACAGAAATCATAAAGTGACATCTCCTTATGTTCATCATATAAATGAAACTCCACCGTAGGTGGTGAGTTCCTAGAATGAAAATGAAAGTTTTGCACAAAGGTATTTGTGAGTAAGAGATACTGATCGCATTGGTCGTGGAGGAAAGTGGTGAGGCCTGCATTGTGAGCCAATTCACGAAAATCTTCATAGATACTGGCTGCTCTCAAGAAATCTTCAAAAGGCCATTCACACGCCCGAATCTCCGTGGTGCGCGGCAAATTATACTTAGGCTTCGGTGCCTTTTCCTTTGAGCTTTGGCTCGATGAGCCCCTCAAAAATCTCCTCATTATTTTTCTAAAACAATCTGAAATTTTTAGTAACTTCAAACAAAAATGAACCAACTTCAATAATATTCATAGCAACTACTCCTACAAGTGCCTAGAGCCTATATCAAGCATTAGAACTACTTGGAACCATATAAATTTGACATGCAAGCTCAAGAACATGGTCACCTATGCAGCACAAATTTGCAAAGAATAAAGCACTAGAATAAAAACTAATTGGACCAATGGAGGAGTCACATACCAAGGAACAATCTCCCCAAGCAGTTTTGCGAGAGGTGCTTTGAGCAAGGAGATCGAAAATCGTAGCAAAAGTGGTTGGAACTCGTGCTTGAGTTGGTTTTTCGGGTTTGTGTGAGATAGAGGAAGAAGATGGGTGCTGGGATAAGTGGAGGAGGTCCACCGTGGGCCCACGAGGCAGGGGGGCGCGCCCTATAGGGGGGCGCCCACCACCCTCGTGGCCAGGTGGCAGCTCCTCCCGCGGTAATTTTTGCACAGTAAATCCTCAAATATTCCCGAAAAAATCATATTAAATTGGCATGGCATTCTGAGGACTTTTATTTATGGGATATTTTTATATTGCATGGATTAGTCAGGAAACAGACAGAAAAATACTATTTTTACTTTATTTAATATAAATAACAGAAAGTAAAAGTGGGGTATAGAAGTTTGTGCTTCTAGTTTCATCCATCTCATGCTCATCAAAAAGAATCCACTAACAAGGTTGATCAAGTCTTGTTAACAAACTCATTCTGATAATCATGAAACCGAAGAAATTTCGAATAACACTAAGTTACCTCAACGGGGATATGCACATCCCTAATAATAAGAATATCATATTTCTTCTTGACAGTAGGGAGAGGAAATTCAAAACCTCCTAATATAATCGATGGAATTTTTCCAATAGAGTTGATACTATGAACTTGAGGTTGTTTCCTCGGAAAATGTACCGTATGCTCATTACCATTAACATGAAAAGTGACATTTCCTTTGTTGCAATCAATAACAGCCCCTGCAGTATTAAGAAAAGGTCTTCCAAGAATAATAGACATACTATCATCCTCGAGAATATCAAGTATAACAAAGTCCGTTAAAATAGTAACGTTTGTAACCACAACAAGCACATCCTCATAGATACCGACAGGTATAGCAGTTGATTTATCAGCCATTTGCAAAGATATTTTAGTAGGTGTCAACTTATTCAAGTCAAGTCTACGATATAAAGAGAGAGGCATAACACTAACACCGGCTCCAAGATCACATAAAGCAGTTTTAATATAATTTCTTTTAATGGAGCAAGGTATGGTAGGTACTCCGGGGTCTCCAAGTTTCTTTGGTATTCCACCCTTAAAAGTATAATTAGCAAGCATGGTGGAAATCTCAGCTTCTGGTATCTTTCTTTTATTAGTAATGATATCCTTCATATATTTAGCATAAGGATTTGTTTTGAGCACATCAGTTAATCGCATACGCAAAAAGATAGGCCTAATCATTTCAGCAAAGCGCTCAAAATCCTCATCATCCTTTTTCTTGGATGGTTTCGGAGGAAAAGGCATGGGTTTTTGAACCCAAGGTTCCCTTTCTTTACCATGTTTCCTAGCAACAAAGTCTCTTTTATCATAACGTTGATTCTTTGATTGTGGGTTATCAAGATCAACAGCGGGTTCAATTTCTACATCATTATCATTACTAGGTTGAGCATCATCATGAACATCATCATTAATATTTTTACTAGGTTCATGTTCATTACCAAATTGTATTTCAGCATCATACATAGAAATATCATTTGGATTATCAGGTGGTTCAGCAATAGGTTCACTAGAAGTTTGCACAGTTCTATCATTTTTCTTCTTCTTCTTTTTAGAAGAACTAGGAACATCAATATTATTTCTTTGAGAATCTTGCTCGATTCTCTGAGGGTGGCCTTCAGGATACAAAGGTTCCTGAGTCATTCTACCATTTCTAGTAGCCACTCTAACAGCATAATCATTTTTCTTACTATTCATTTCATTAAGCACTTCTTTTTGAGCCTTAAGTACTTGTTCTACTTGAGTGGTAACCATAGAAGCATGTTTGCTAACAAGTTTAAGTTCACCTTTAATATCAGCCATATAATCACCCAAGCGTCTAATCATATAAGCATTTTATTTTAATTGTCTACCAAAATAAGCATTGAAGTCGTCTTGCTTAAGCATAAAGTTATCAAACTCATCCAAGCACTGACTAGCAATTTTAGTAGGAGGAATTTTAGCTTTATCATATCTATAGAGATAATTTACCTTTACTACCTGTGTCGGGATATCGCGATCAGGAGGTTCTTCAGTAAATAAGTGATCAAGATTATATGTTTCTTCAACAGGCGGTATATTAAGACCATGTATTTCTTCAATAGGAGGTAAATTCTTAACGTCTTCAGCTTTAATACCTTTTTCTTTCATAGATTTCTTTGCCTCTTGCATATCTCCGGGACTGAGAAATAGAACACCTCTCTTCTTCGGAGTTGGTTTAGGAATAGGCTCAGTAATTGGAGCAGGAGATGGCTCAGGAGGTGCCCAATTATTTTCATTTGTCAACATATTATTCAATAGAATTTCAGCTTCATCCGGTGTTCTTTCCCTGAAAAGAGAACCAGCACAACTATCCAGGTAATCTCTGGAAGCATCGGTTAGTCCATTATAAAAGATATCAAGTATTTCAGGTTTCTTAAGAGGATGATCAGGCAAAGCATTAAGTAACTTGAGAAGCCTCCCCCAAGCTTGTGGGAGACTCTCTTCTTTAATTTGCACGAAGTTGTATATTTCCCTCAAAGCAGCTTGTTTCTTATGAGCAGGGAAATATTTAGCAGACAAGTAATAAATCATATCCTGGGGACTACGCACACAACCAGGATCAAGAGAATTAAACCATATCTTAGCATCACCCTTTAATGGGAACGGAAATATTTTGAGTATATAAAAGTAACACGATCTCTCATCATTAGTGAACATGGCAGCTATATCATTTAACTTAGTAAGATGTGCCACAATAGTTTCAGATTTATAGCCATAAAACGGATCAGATTCAACCACAGTAATTATATCAGGATCAATAGAGAATTCATAATCCTTATCAGGAACACATATAGGTGAAGTAGCAAAAGCAGGGTCAGGTCTCATTTTATCTCTAAGTGATTCTTTGTTCCATTTAATTAATAACCTCTTAAGCTCATATCTATCTCTGCAAGCTAAAATAGCTAAAGAAGCATCTTGATCAAATAAATAACCCTCAGGAATAACAGGCATATTTTCATCATCACTATCATCATCGTATTCAGATTCAATAATTTCTATTTCTCTAGCCCTAGCAATTTGTTCATCAATAAATTCACTAAGGGGCACAGTAGTATCAGGCATCGAAGTAGTTTCATCATAAGTATCCTGCATAGCAGAAGTGGCATCATCAATAACATGCGACATATCAGAACGAATAGCAGAAGCAGATGTAGGTGTCGCTAACTTACTCATAACAGAAGGTGAATCAAGTGCAGAGCTAGATGGCAGTTCCTTACCTCCCCTCGTAGTTGAGGGATAAATCTTGGTTTTTGGATATCTCAAGTTCTTCATAGTGTCCAGCAGATATAAATCCCAAGTGACTCAAAGAATAGAGCTAAGCGCCATAAATTAGTCTTGATAACCCACAAGTATAGGGGATTGCAACAGCTTTCGAGGGTAGAGTATTCAACCCAAATTTATTGATTCGACACAAGGGAAGCCAAAGAATATTATCAAGTATTAGCAGCCGAGTTGTCAATTCAACCACACCTGGAAACTAAGTATCTGCAGCAAAATGTTTAGTAGCAAAGTAATATGATAGTGGCGGTAGTGGCAACAAAAGTAAAGACAGCAAAAGTAATGTTTTTGATATTTTGTAGTGATTGTAACAGTAGCAGTGGTAAAGTAAATAAGCGTAAACCAGTATATGGAAAACTCGTAGGCACCGGATCAGTGATGGATAATTATGCCGGATGCGGTTCATCTTGTAACAGTCATAACATAGGGTGACACAAAACTAGCTCCAATTCATCAATGTAATGTAGGCATGTATTCCGTATATAGTCATGCGTGCTTATGGAAAAGAACTTGCATGACATCTTTTGTCCTACCCTCCCGTGGCAGCGGGGTCCTATTGGAAACTAAGGGATATTAAGGCCTCCTTTTAATAGATAACCGGAACAAAGCATTAGCACATAGTGAATACATGAACTCCTCAAACTATGGTCATCACCGGGAGTTGTCCCGATTATTGTCACTTCGGGGTTGCCGGATCATAACACATAGTAGGTGACTATAGACTTGAAAGATAGGATCAAGAACTCACATATATTCATGAAAACATACTAGGTTCAGATCTGAAATCATGGCACTCGGGCCCTAGTGACAAGCATTAAGCATAGCAAAGTCATAGCAACATCAATCTCAGAACATAATGGATACTAGGGATCAAACCCTAACAAAACTAACTCGATTACATGATAAATCTCATCCAACCCATCACCGTCCAGCAAGCCTACGATGGAATTACTCAAGCACGGCGGTGAGCATCATGAAATTGGTGATGGAGGATGGTTGATGATGACGACTGCGACGAATCCCCCTCTCCGGAGCCCCGAACGGACTCCAGATCAGCCCTCCCGAGAGGTTTTAGGGCTTGGCGGCGGCTCCGTATCGTAAAACGCGATGATTTCTTCTCTCTTATTTTTTTCTCTCTCAAAGCAAATATATAGAGTTGGAGTTGGCGTCGAAGGGTTTCCAGGGGGCCCACGAGGTAGGGGGCGCGCCCTAGGGGGGGCACCCCCACCCTCGTGAGAAGGGTGTGGGCCCCTGGTCTTCATCTTTGGCGAGTATTTTTTATTGTTTTTTCTAAGATGTTCCGTGAAGTTTCAGGTCATTCCGAGAATATTTGTTTTCTACACATAAAACAACACCATGGTAATTCTGCTGAAAACAGCGTCAGTCCAGGTTAGTTCCATTCAAATCATACAAGTTAGAGTCCAAAACAAGGGCAAAAGTGTTTGGAAAAGTAGATACGACAGAGACGTATCAATGACGGTGATGATGAAGCTACCGGAACAAGGCTTCGCCTAAGCACCACTACGATATGATCGAGGTGGATTATGGTGGAGGGGGGCACCGCACACGGCTAAGACAATTGTCAACTTGTGTGTCTATGGGGTGACCCCTCCCCCGTACATAAAGGAGTGGAGGAGCGGGGAGGGCTGGCCCTCTATGGCGCGCCCTGGAGGAGTTCTACTCCCACCGGGAGTAGGATTCCCCATGCCCCTTCCCTAGTTGGACTAGGAGAGGAAGGAAGGAGGAAGGAAAGGGGGGCCGGCCCCCCACCCAATTCAGATTGGGCTTGGGGGGCACGCCCCCTCCTAGGCTTCCTTCTCCTCTCTCCCACTATGGCCCAATAAGGCCCATATACCTCCTGGGGGGTTCCGGTAACCTCCCGGTACTTCGGTAAATGCCCGAACTCACCCGGAACCATTCCGATCTCCAAACATAGTCATCCAATATATCGATCTTTACGTCTCGACCATTTCGAGACACCTCGTCATGCCTGTGATCACATCCGGGACTCTGAACAACCTTCGGCACATCAAAACACATAAACTCATAATACTGATCGTCACCGAACGTTAAGCGTGCGGACCCTACGGGTTCGAGAACTATGTAGACATGATCGAGACTCATCTCCGGTCAATAACCAATAGCGGAACCTGGATGCTCAGATTGATTCCTACATATTCTACGAAGATCTTTATCGGTCAAACTGCATAACAACATACGGTGTTCCCTTTGTCATCGGTATGTTACTTGCCCGATATTCGATCGTCGGTATTATCATACCTAGTTCAATCTCATTACCGGCAAGTCTCTTTACTCGTTCCGTAATGATACATCCCATAACTAACTCATTAGTCACATTGCTTGCAAGGCTTATAGTGATGTGCATTACCGAGAGGGCCCAGAGATACCTCTCCGATACACTGAGTGACAAATCCTAATCTCGATCTATGCCAACTCAATAAATACTATCAGAGACACCTGTAGAGCATATTTATAGTCACCCAGTTACGTTGTGACGTTTGATAGCACACTAAGTGTTCCTCCGGTATTCGGGAGTTGCATAATCTCATAGTCATAGGAACATGTATAAGTTATGGAGAAAGCAATAGCAGTAAACTAAATGATCATCGTGCTAAGCTAACGGATGGGTCAAATCAATCACATCATTCTCTAATGATGTGATCCCGTTCATCAAATGACAACTCTTTGTCCATGGCTAGGAAACTTTAACCATCTTTGATCAACGAGCTAGTCAAGTAGAGGTATACTAGTGACACTCTGTTTGTCTATGTATTCACACATGTACTAAGTTTCCGGTTAATACAATTCTAGCATGAATAATAAACAATTATCATGATATAAGGAAATGTAAATAACAACTTTATTATTGCCTCTAGGGCATATTTCCTTCAGTAGCTTGACCATGGCCTCGTGGTTTGACGACGGCGGCTCAATGCAGATTGAAGATGCACACTATTGGAGAAGTCGGCGGCCGCTCCTCTGGATCGCGTGCAGCCTGCCGCGCGTGCTCCACCGTCACACGAGCATTTTGTTGGATTTTCTGGCCGTATTCAAGGGTCAATGGATAATGGATGTTAGAATAAATCTGAGCCATACACTTAATCTACAAAGGATGAAGCAATCACACGAGGCATGGCACCAAGATTTGTTCACGAGGTTCACCGATATAACTACATCCCGGAGCCTGACTACGGGCGCTCCTCCCATTGACAATGTCACAAAACTGGCCACTCGGGCACCGGCAGACGCTGTTGCTACCTCTTGAGCATGCGTTGGTTTTCCCTTGAAGAGAAAAGGGTGATGCAGCAAAGTAGTGTAAGTATTTCCCTCGGTTTTTGAGAACCAAGGTATCAATCCAGTAGGAGACTACACGCAAGTCACCTAGTACCTACACAAACAAAGAAGAACCTCGCAACCAATGCGATAAAGGGGTTGTCAATCCCTCCGCGGTCACTTATGAAAATGAGATCTGATAGAGATAATAAGATAAATATTTTTGGTATTTTTGGCTGACTGTCCGCTTGCTTGACTCAAAAAAATAGCTTTTGTTTCCACAAGGCAGATCCCATTCCTCAAATGCAAAAGACAAGAATGATGGATTCTGGCTGGAAGGAAGGGTTCTCGTATTGGTTCTTCTGGTGTGCTACTTCCTTGTGTTGTGCCATTGTATATATTGAAAAGTAAAGATTGCAAAATAAATAGTAAACTAGAATTGTAAATCGGAAACTTATATGATGTAAAGTAGACCCGGGGGCCATAGGTTTCACTAGTGGCTTCTCTCAAGATAGCATATACTATGGTGGGTGAACAATTTATTGCCGAGCAATTGATAGAAAAGTGCATAGTTATGATGATATCTAGGCATGATCATGAACATAGGCATCACGTCTGTGTCAAGTAGACCGAAACGATTCTGCATCTACTACTATTACTCCACACATCGACCACTATCCAGCATGCATCTACAGTATAAAGTTCAAAAGAACAGAGTAACGCATTAGGCAAGATGACATGATGTAGAGGGATAAACTCAAGCAATATGATATAAACCCCATCTTTTTATCCTCGATGGCAACAATACAATACGTGCCTTGCTGCCCCTGATGTCACTGGGAAAGGACACCGCAAGATTGAACTCAAAGCTAAGCACTTCTCCCATTGCAAGAAAGATCAATCTAGTAGGCCAAACCAAACTGATAATTTAAAGATACTTGCAAAGATATCAAATCATACATATAAGAATTCAGAGAAGAATCAAATATTGTTCATAGATAATCTTAATCATAAACCCACAATTCATCGGATCTCGTAAACACACCGCAAAAAGAATTACATCGAATAGATCTCCAAGAACATCGAGGATAACTTTGTATTGAGATCCAAAGAGAGAGAAGAAGCCATCTAGTTAATAACTATGGACCCGAAGGTCTGTGGTAAACTACTCACACATCATCAGAGAGGCTATGGTGTTGATGTAGAAGCCCTCCGTGATCGAATCCCCCTCTGGTAGATCGCCGGAAAAGGTCCCCAGATGGGATCTCACGGGTACAGAAGGTTGCGGCGGTATAAAAGTGGTTTCGTGGCTCCCCTGGATGTTTTCAGGGTATAAGAGTATATATAGGCGAAAGAAGTAGGTCGATGGAGCTGCGAGGGGCCCACGAGGGTGGGGGTGTGCCGCCCTACCTCGTGGTCGCCTCGCTGCTTCCTTGACGCCCATTCCAAGTCTCCTGGATTGTGTTTGTTCCAAAAAGATCCTCGCGAAGGTTTCATTCCGTTTGGATTCCGTTTGATATTCCTTTTCTGTGAAACACTGAAATAGGCAAAAAAATAGCAATTTGCACTGGGCTTTCGGTTAATAGGTTAGTCCCAAAAATAATATAAAAGTGCATAATAAAGCCCATAAACATCCAAAACAGATAATATAATAGCATGGAACAATCAAAAATTATAGATATGTTGGAGACGTATCAAGCATCCCCAAGCTTAATTCCTGCTCGTCCTCGAGTAGGTAAATGATAAAAACAGAATTTTTGATGTGGAATGCTACCTAACATAATTTTCAATGTATTCTCTTTATTGCAGCATGAATGTTTAGATCCGAAAGATTCTAGACATAAGTTTAATATTGACATAAAAATAATAATACTTCAAGCAATGCTAACCAAGCAATCATGTCTTATCAAAATAACATAGCGAAAGAAAGCTTATCCCTACAAAATCATATAGTTTGTCCATGCTTCATTTTCGTCACACAAAATGCTCCCATCATGCACAACCCCGATGACAAGACAAGCAATTGTTTCATACTTTAGTCTTTTCAAACTTTTTCAACTTTCACGCAATATATGAGCGCGAGCCATGGATATAGCACTATGGGTGGAATAGAATATGATGATGGAGGTTGTGTGAGAAGACAAAAAGGGAGAAAGTCTCACATTGACGCGGCTAATCAACGGGCTATGGAGATGCCCATCAATTGATGTCAATGCAAGGAGTAGGGATTGCCATGCAACAGATGCACTAGAGCTATAAATATATGAAAGCTCAACAAAATAAACTAAGTGGTTGTGCATCCAACTTGCTTGCTCACGAAGACCTAGGGCATTTTGAGGAAGCCCGTTGTTGGAATATACAAGCCAAGTTCTATAATGAAAAATTCCCACTAGTATATGAAAGTGACAACATAAGAGACTCTCTGTCATCAAGATCATGGTGCTATTTTGAAGCACATGTGTGGAAAAAGGATAGTAACATTGCCCCTTCTCTCTTTTTCTGTCTTTTTTTGGGCCTCTCATTTTTTATGGCCTTTCTCTCTTTTTTTTCAAAGAACTTTCCTCACATGGGACAATGATCTAATAATAAAAATCATCACACTTTTATTTACTTACAACTCAAGAATTACAACTCGATACTTAGAACAAAATATGACTCTATGTGAATGCCTCCGGCGGTGTGCCGGGATATGCAATGAATCAATAGTGACATGTATGAAAGAATTATGAAGGTGGCTTTGCCACAAATATGATGTCAACTACATGATCATGCAAGGCAATATGACAATGATGGAGCGTTTCAAAATAAAAGGAACGGTGGAAAGTTGCATGGCAATATATCTCGGAATGGCTATGGAAATGCCATAATAGGTAGGTATGGTGGCTATTTTGAGGAATATATAAGGAGGTTTATGTGTGATAGAGCGTATCATATCACGGGGTTTGGATGCACCAGTGAAGTTTGCACCAACTCTCGAGGCGAGAAAGGGCAATGCATGGTACCGAAGAGACTAGCAATGATGGAGGGGTGAGAGTGCGTATAATCCATGGACTCAACATTAGTCATAAAGAACTCACATACTTATTGCAAAAATCTACAAGTCATCAAAACCAAGCACTACGCGCATGCTCCTAGGGGGGTAGATTGGTAGGAAAAGACCATCGCTCATCCCTGACCGCCACTCATAAGGAAAGCAATCAAAGAACACCCCATGCTTCAAATTTGTCACACAACATTTACCATACGTGCATGCTACGGGACTTGCCAACTTTAACACAAGTATTTCTCAATTCCATAATTACTCAACTAGCACAACTCTAATATTACCACCTTTATATCTCAAAACAACTATCAAGGATCAAACTTCTCATAACATTTAATGCACTCTATATGAAAGTTTTTATTATACCCATCTTGGATGCCTATCATATTAGGACTAATTTCATAACCAAAGCAAATTACCATGTTGTTCTAAAATACTCTCAAAATAATATAAGTAAAGCATGAGAGATCAATAATTTCTATAAAGTAAAACCACCACCGTGCTCTTAAAATATATAAGTGAAGCACTAGAGCAAAATTATCTAGCTCAAAATATATAAGTGAAGCACATAGAGTATTCTAATAAATTCCAAATCATGTGTGTGTCTCCCAAAAGGTGTGTACAGCAAGGATGATTGTGGTAAACTAAAAAGCAAAGACTCAAATCATACAAGACGCTCCAAGCAAAACACATATCATGTGGTGAATAAAAATATAGCCTCAAGTAAAGTTACCGATAGATGAAGACGAAAGAGGGGATGCCTTCTGGGGCATCCCTGTAGGATCGGAAGTATGTCTATAGGGGGGTGATTAGACTACTTGACCAAATAAAAATCTAGCCTTTTCCCAATTTTAATTCTTGGCAGATTTTAGCAACTTAGCACAAGTCAAGCAGACAACCTACACATGCAATTCTAAGAGTATAGCAGTGGAATGTAAAACAATTGCATATGAAGGTAAAGGGAGGAGTTTGGAGGGAGCAAACGCAATGTAGACACGAAGATTTTTTGCGTGGTTCCGATAGGTGGTGCTATCGTACATCCATGTTGATGGAGACTTCAAACCACGAAGGGTAACGGTTGCACGAGTCCACAGAGGGCTCCACCCACGAAGGGTCCACGAAGAAGCAACCTTGTCTATCCCACCATGGCCATCACCCACGAAGGACTTGCCTCACTAGGGTAGATCTTCACGAAGTAGGCAATTTCCTTGCCCGTACAAACTCCTTGGTTCAACTCCACAATCTTGATGGAGGCTCCCAAGTGACACCTAACCAATCTAGGAGACACCACTCTCCAAGAGGTAACAAATGGTGTGCTGATGATGAACTCCTTGCTCTTGTGCTTCAAATGATAGTCTCCCCAACACTCAACTCTCTCTCATAGGATAGGATTTGGTGGAAAGATGATTTGAGTGGAAAGCAACTTGGGGAAGGCTAGAGATCAAGATTTATGTGATTGGAATGAAGTATCTTGACCTCAACACAAGTGTAGGTGGTTCTCTCTCAGAAAATGTATGTTGGAAGTGTAGGCATGTTCTGATGGCTCTCTCCACGAATGAAGAGTGGATGGAGGGGTATATATAGCATCCACACAAAATCTAACTGTTACACACAAATCACCAAACTCGGTGGGACCGAATCATACAACTCGGTCAGACCGATTTAGTTCATGATGTGACCATTAGGGTTTTCGGTGGGACCGACATGTCAACTCGGTGGGACCGATATCATTAGGGTTAGGGCATAACATAATCTCAGTGAAACCGATTACACAAACTCGATGAGACCGATTTTCATAATAGACTAACCAGAGAGTTGGTCAGGCAATCTCGATGGGACCGATTCGCTCTCTCGATAGGACCGAAGTGTTACGAAAGGGAAACAGAGAGTTTGCATTGCAATCTCGGTGGGACCGATCGCTCATCTCGGTTGGACCGAAACATTATGAAGGGAAACAGAGAGATTACAATCCCATCTCGGTGAGACCGAGATCCCTATCGGTAGGACTGAAAAGACTAGGGTTTTTGGCAGTGGCTATGTCAAGTGAACTCAGTGGCGCCGGATAGATCAAATTGGTGGGGCCGAGTTTGACTTTTGGTTTGGGATATATTTGGATATGAGAAAGTGGTTGAGGGTTGTGGAGCATATCACTAAGCACTTTGAGCAAGAACCTCATTAAGCAACACCTCATCCCCTCTTAATAGTATTGGCTTTTCCTATGGACTCAATGTGATCTTGGATCACTAAAAATGAAATGTAGAGTCTTGTGATTTGAGCTTGAGCCAATCCTTTTGTCCTTAGCATTTTGAGGGGTCCACTTTCTAATCCATGCCATGCCAATCATTGAGCTTTTCCTGAATTATTTATCTTCAAGTAGCATCAGCTCAATGAGCTATATGTTGTTAGGAATTACCAAAACCACCCAGGGATAGTTGCACTTTCAATCTCCCCCTTTTTGGTAATTGATGACAACATATAGATCAAAGCTTCGACATATGATTATAAGATTGAAAAGCATCGTCGCTTTGAGAATATGTGATAAGCAAGAGCTCCCCCCTAAATTTGTGCATTATTTAAAATTTACTTTTGAATGCAAATGCACAATCGATTAGGATCATGGGTTAGTCTTCCATGTCACATACATCTTGGTGGAGCGCTCAAAATGATAGAAATTAAAAGCATGCACTCATCACCAAGCAAGTGAATGATCATATATGGAATATAAAGGATAGCATCATTCAACCAAACATTAAGGTAGCATATGGTCAACCACATGATCATATAAGTATCTCACAAGGACATAAAGTATCTCACACAAGCACATAATAAAGTAGTTCAACCAAAATAGCAAGAGAGATAAAAAAGCAAGACACTCTCTCTCGAAGCCTATGATCTATACATATTTCTCCCCCTTTGGCAACAAGTTACCAAAAAGTTTGAAAATGCATAGTGCTATACTTCTCTCAGGCTTGGTCTTCGGGAGGTGGTGTAGATAGACCTCCAAGGACGAAGGCTTCCGATGAAGTAGTTGGAGCTGATGGAGTGGGTGCTGGAGGTGGCACTGGAGCTGTAGCTGTTGGTGCTGACACTGAAGCTCTAGCATCTGAGACTGGCACTGCAGCAGACCTTGGACCTCATGGCACACGCTTTAAAGCATCAGTGGTTGCTTTTCCTCTCCTCTCCTCTGCTTCCTCCTAAAGCTGCTCAACTGCAGTCTGAATCTCAGTCACCTTCAGATCAAGATCATAGAATTTTGTTTCCACAATCCTCTCCAGGCTCTCCTGATTCTGAGTCAGGGTGGCCAAGCCGTTCTCAATCATCAGTGTAGCTTGAATTAGATAGCCTAACTGATCTTGCTTGCTCTTTAGGAAGACTCGAGATGCCTCTTCAACACTTGGCATCTGGGCAGCTTGCTCAGCCTTTTCCTTGGCTCTCTTCTCCTGGACTTGAGCTGATGATGGTTCTTCCTCATTCATCACAATAGTGTTGTCTTCAAACTCAGGATATAGAGGTAGATGCTCCTTGTCTATCAAGTAAGTCCTTGTGCCCATTTTAGAGTTGATGAGCTCCTGAATGTGTGGAGCATATCCACAACTCCTCTTTTGATCAGCAGCATTCCTTTTGATCGTTTCTACAATCAAGCTCATAACTTTGAACTTTTGGGGGACATCAAAAACTTGCAGCATGTTGATGGAGTGTCCTCGGATCATCTTGTGATCTCCTAACTTGGGTAGCAATGTGTGCCTTAAGATCCAGTTAATGGTAGGCAGACCAGACAATAGATAGTGTACAGATCCAAACTTATGTGTTTCTAAAGCCTTATCAGGGATCTCCTTGTGCATGTTTTCCATTGAGTTGTGGTCTTTCTTCTTGGTGGCATACACATCCAAGTCATCTTCATGTTCCTTTGGGGCATTGATTAGATTGGCCCATTCATCAACTATGGACTGGTACCTAGTACCCTCAGACATCCAAACTATCCTCCCATCTAGATAGAAGTGGGCAATGGAGTAGAACTGCATGATCAACTCATCATTCCATTTGGTGAGCTTTTGTCCAACGAATTCATCTACTCCACAAGCCTTAAAGTTGTCATACACTCTAGGGAAGTAATCTTAATTTTCCTGGATGAACTCCCAGTCCACCCATTTCATGTCACACACTATGGGCTTCTTATCAAGCAGAATGGTCTCATAGAAATCTTGTTGTTCCTTTGTGTGGAACCTGTAGTCAACTGCAGTCCTCCTCCTAACAGCATAGGGATCAAACTGTCTCCACAACCTCAATCCTGCATATTTCCTGATGTGCATGTCCTCAACGACTAGGTGAGCATCGTTGTGGTCAGGAATTTTGGGCTTCAACTTCCTCAAGACAAGAGAAGCATCTTCTTCTTCTTCAGCTTCAGGCACTGGGGCCTTGTTCTTCTCCTCGGCAGGTATACTCATGGTGTTCCTCTTGGGTTTGGGGGGTTTCTGAGCAGCAGCCTTGGGAGCAGATTTGAGCTTAGATGGAGCAGCCCCTGACTTGATTGCATCTACCATAAGTTTCTGAGCCTTAGGAGCTGGTGTAACATCCTCTTCCTTGTTCTGGTGGATGCCTTGGGCAAGTTGCTTGTTGTGCTCTTGTTGCCCTCATCAGAAGTGCTAGAGGGACTAGTGCCCTCACTCATATGAACCTGCTCCTCAGACTTGTTCTGGCTATCACTTTGATCAGACATCTTGCAGGCAAACTGTCAGCAGACCTTGTGAATAGATTGTAGATGGGGTAGAGTAGATGAGCATCACAAAGTGTAGAAATTTTGCAAAATAGATGACTTAAAAACTTAGTTTTAGTTCTTCACAAAAGGCATTTTGGATCTACCGACTTGTAAACTCGGTGATACCGAAGCAGCTTTTGGAACCTAAACTAGTGAACTCGGTCAGACCGAGTCACAGTTCGGTGGCACCGAGACTACTAGGGTTTCACATAGAAACGAACTCGGTCACACCGATTTGCAATTTTCGGTCAGACCAAAAACACATGTGCAAAGGCCTAAGCCAAATCGGTGAGACCGATTTCTACAACTCGATCGGTCCGAGATGAGTTCGGTGGAGACCTAACCCTAAATTTTCAAATCAAATCTAATCTATGGGATGCTTTCGCTGGACAGGATAATTTCATACGTGGCAAGAATCATGGCAAAGCAATGTGCTACGAATCGGAGTTAAGGAATAGCACAAAGATCAAGCTCATACCCTACTTCGGTAGTGAACTTGCTACGGCGGCAACGGCGGGGCAGATTGCCGTTCACGGTGGTGGAGACCAGTGGCGGGAGGTCACTGGCGGCGAGAGGATGATCCGGAGACCCGAGGAGGCAGAGTAGGTCACACGCGGGTGAAAGGTTTCGGAAAAATTTCCAAAATTTGACCCGTCAGTATATATAAACTGACCCCATTGGTTGACTGAGTGGAACAACTCGGTGGCACCGAGATGCAGAACTGCAAGCAGTTACTGCAACTCGGTGTGACTGAAAAGTTCTAATCAGTTGCATCGATATTGAAAACCTAGATCAACTTAGTGATCTCGGTGTGACCGAAATGGATGACTCGGTCATACCGAAATGCAAAGAGGTTTTGGAAGTTTAAATCTATGACGAATCAGGGACTCCGAGTGCTCCTCACACAGAGTGTTCGAATCTGACTTGATCAAACTTTGTGATGTAGCATGAATAGAGTTTGAGATGAGAAAAGCATAGATAGCTAGAGGGAGTTATTAGGCATTATTTCCCATCCATTTGGCAAAAGAGAAAAGGCCAAACAATCAAAGCAACAAACAGATGTCCTTGAATGAGTAAAATATGCAACCAACATGCTCACACAATAAGATGGCAAAAGAAATATGTGACAAAGCATGCACAAACACTCTAGCATCTATCAAGCAATTTGACGATGACTAGGTCATCTATATATGAGTATATTGACTTAGGAGTCAAATGAGAACATTTGATCGTAGGTCATAATCATCGTCTAAGCGCAAGTGGGGTTGCCACTTTTACATAAAGCATTGTTGTGTTCACACCATTAGAGTTGCTTTAGCTCAATTGATTAGAGTAAAGCTCCCCCTAGATGTGATATCCCCCCTTAAGAGGGATGAACTAACCTTGGGTTTTGTCGATGATGACTTCATGTAGGTGTTGAAGATGTAGATGCTCAATGTTGATATAGATCCTTTGGAGCAATCCTTTGAAGTGAGTTGCACTTTCAATACCTACACGGGTTAGTCACACAAGGAACAAACAAGGATATCCATAGACATAGAGTGATATTCACATGAGATGATGTCCATGAATGCATTAGGTTACCTTGTCCCTTGTCTTACCAACAAGAGGGTTTGTGACTCCTTGAACTAGTGAAAGATATGGAAGTTGTTTGCACTTGTCCTTGCCAAAATGATATGAATGAAGTATGTTGGCGGAGTCACCCTCAAGAACTCTCTAGTTCTTCTTCTTCGGGATCCACACCATCTTGATGGGAATCCTTGGAGTTGTAGTCGTACTTGATGAAGTAGAACTTGATGTAGTCTTGGGAACCCACTTGACCAAGGCTTTGGGAGCTTCTTCAAATGCATCAATCTCCTCTTGAAGCTTGTCCTTGCCTTTTTGCTTGTGGTCTTGTGGTGGAAGATCATCTTGAGCTTGTGTTACTTGGAAAGAAGTAGGATCACACTTCTCTTGTCGAGGAACAAATTTCGTCTTGGGGTATTGATCTTCTTCCCACTCAACTCCATTGGCATTGAACTTTCGTTCAAAACCAACACCTTGATTCTTCCGGTGTCTTCCTTGCTTGCGTACAATTTCCTCAAATTGCTTACTTCCGGCAAGGCTCTTGTAAACACCTTTCTCTATAATTCCCTTCAATAAGCTATTTTCTTTCTCAAGTGTAACTTGGCTAAGAGAATCATTAGTGGAATCAATAGAACTACTGGAAGCAACATCATTGAGTTTAGCATGATTATTGTTACTACTAGAAGAAGAATCTTTCTTACTCTTGTTACTAGATTTAACTTGTGGCATGTAAGTAGACAAAAGTAAATGCTTGGCAATGTAAGAGGAACTTTTCTTGCGAAGACCATCATTGATCTCTTTTAAGAACCCATGCTCTTGCTCAAGGTTGAGCTTTCCGAAGCGTAACTTATCATGAGTCTTTACAATTTCTCCATGATTTTCCAAGGTAGTTTCATGAGCTAACTTAAGAGTGTTTAGCCTTTTAGTTAGACACTCAATCTCCTTCTTACCATCGTCATTTGTTTTGTCTTGATTAGCATGATTAATAGCAAGTTCATCATAGTTTTCATCACTAGAATTTTCAACAAGTAAATCATCATCACCTAGCAAGTCATCTTCATCACTATTGAAATCAACATACTCAGGGTGTGATACCTTTGGGCCTTTATCCATGAAGCATCTTCCAATCCCTTCATTTGGTGACTCAAATATGTCGTAGGAGTTGGTTGACACAAGTGCTGGACCGGCAACACCTTCATCTTGAGTATATTCGGAGTCAGAGTGATAACTTCTTTCAGAGTGATCGTCGGAGTCGGAGCCGGATACCCATTCACCAACCTGAGCTTGATGTCTTCGTTTTGTATAGCCCCTTGATGATTTGTTCTTCCTTTCCGAATCCTTGCTTCTCCGTGATGTTCTTCGTTCATAACGGTCATCTCTACTCCTCTCTCTTGGTGGTGATTCTTCTCTCCTACTCCTTCTTTTGGGAGAACCTTCTCTTCTTTTGTAGGGAGCCGTACACTCATTGGAGTAGTGTCCGGGTCTTCCACAATTGTAGCAACTACGTTCACGACTTGAGGATCTTTTGTCATTGTAGGACCTTTACTTGGAACTTCTTTCCTTGCTTCTACTCTTGTAGAACTTGTTGAAGTTCTTTACCATTAGGCTCAATTCTTCATTGAAGTTATGTTTTTCACTTGATGATGTGGGAGCATCACATGAGGCTTTGTAAGCACCACTTGACTTGTTGTGAAGCTCTTCCTTATCCTTGAGTGACATCTCATGAGCAACAATCCTTCCAATGACTTATGTTGGCTTGAGATCTTTGTAATTGGGCATCATTTGGATCAATGTGCACACGGTATCATATTTTCCATCCAAGGCTCTTAGGATCTTCTTGATGATGAATCTATCGGTCATCTCTTCACTTCCTAAGCCGGCAATCTCATTTGTGATGAGAGCAAGCCTAGAGTACATTTCAGCGACACCTTCACCATCCTTCATTTTGAACTTGTCAAGTTGACTTTGAAGCACATCCAATTTGGATTCCTTGACGGAGTCAGTACCTTCGTGCATATCAATCAAAGTATCTGAAATTTCCTTTGCATTCTCAAGACGGCTGATTTTGTTGAATTATTTGGGGCACAATCCGTTGAAGAGAATATCACAAGCTTGAGCATTGTATTGCAGCATCTTCAACTCTTCCGCACTAGCCTCACGGTTCGGTTCCCTCCCATCAAAGAATTCACCTTGCAAGCCAATACACATAATAGCCCAAACGGCGGGGTTATGTCCAAGAATATGCATTTTCATCTTATGCTTCCAACTAGCAAAATTAGTACCATCAAAATAAGGACCTCTACGGTGATAATTTCCCTCACTAGACGCCATACTCTCCTAGGTTGTGAAACCAAGGCTATGATCACCAAAGCTATGGAAATCAAGGCAAATGGAGACCAAAGCTCTGATACCACTTGTAGGATCGAAAGTATGTCTAGATGGGGGTGATTAGACTACTTGACCAAATAAAAATCTAGCCTTTTCCCAATTTTAATTCTTGGCAGATTTTAGCAACTTAGCACAAGTCAAGCAAACAACCTACACATTCAATTCTAAGAGTATAGCAGCGGAATGTAAAACAATTGCATATGAAGGTAAAGGGAGGAGTTTGGAGGGAGCTAACGCAATGTAGACATGGAGATTTTTGGCGTGGTTCCGATAAGTGGTGCTATCGTACATCCACGTTGATGGAGACTTAAACCCACGAAGGGTAATGGTTGCGCGAGTCCACAGAGGGCTCCACCCATGAAGGGTCCATGAAGAAGCAACCTTGTCTATCCCACCATGGCCATCTCCCATGAAGGACTTGCCTCACTAGGGTAGATCTTCACGAAGTAGGCGATCTCCTTGCCCGTACAAACTCCTTGGTTCAACTCCACAATCTTGATGGAGGCTCCCAAGTGACACCTAACCAATCTAAGAGACACCACTCTCCAAGAGGTAACAAATGGTGTGTTGGTGATGAACTCCTTGCTCTTGTGCCTCAAATGATAGTATCCCCAACACTCAACTCTCTCTCATAGGATAGGATTTGGTGGAAAGATGATTTGAGTGGAAAGCAACTTGGGGAAGGCTAGAGATCAAGATTTATGTGATTGGAATGAAGTATCTTGACCTCAACACAAGTGTAGGTGGTTCTCTCTCAGAAAATGTATGTTGGAAGTGTAGGCATGTTCTGATGGCTCTCTCCATGAATGAAGAGTGGATGGAGGGGTATATATAGCATCCACACAAAATCTAACTGTTACACACAAATCACCAAACTCGGTGGGACCGAATCATACAACTCGGTCAGACCGATTTAGTTCATAATGTGACCATTAGGGTTTTCGGTGGGACCGACATGTCAACTCGGTGGGACCGATATCATTAGGGTTAGGGCATAACGTAATCTCAGTGAAACCGATTACACAAACTCGATGAGACCGATTTTCATAATAGACTAACCAGAGAGTTGGTCAGGCAATCTCGGTGGGACCGATTCGCTCTCTCGGTAGGACCGAAATGTTACGAAAGGGAAACAGAGAGTTTGCATTGCAATCTCGGTGGGACCGATCTCTCATCTCGGTTGGAGCAAAACATTATGAAGGGAAACAGAGAGATTACAATCCCATCTCGGTGAGACCGAGATCCCTATCGGTAGGACCGAAAAGACTAGGGTTTTTGGCAGTGGCTATGTCAAGTGAACTCAGTGGCGCCGGATAGATCAAATCGGTGGGGGCGAGTTTGACTTTTGGTTTGGGATATATTTGGATATGAGAAAGTGGTTGAGGGTTGTGGAGCATATCACTAAGCACTTTGAGCAAGAACCTCATTAAGAACACCTCATCCCCTCTTAATAGTATTGGCTTATCCTATGGACTCAATGTGATCTTGGATCACTAAAAATGAAATGTAGAGTCTTGTGCTTTGAGCTTGAGCCAATCCTTTTGTACTTAGAATTTTGAGGGGTCCACTTTCTAATCCATGCCATGCCAATCATTGAGCTTTTCCTAAAATATTTATCTTCAAGTAGCATTAGCTCAATGAGCTATATGTTGTTAGAAATTACCAAAAACACCCAGGGATAGTTGCACTTTCAATCCCCAAGCTTAGGCTTTTGGTTGTCCTTGAATTTTACCGTGGGGTGCCTTGTGCATCCCCAAGCTTAGGCTCTTGCCACTCCTTGTTCCGAAATCCATCAAATCTTTACCCAAAAACTTGAAAACTTCACAACACAAAACTCAACAAAAAATCTCATGAGCTCCGTTAGTATAAGAAAACAAACCACCACCTTAAGGTACTGTAATAAACTCATTATTTATTTATATTGCTGTTAAACCTACTGTATTCCAACTTCTCTGTAGTTCAAACCCCCCGATACTAGCCATAGATTCATCAAAATAAGCAAACAACACACGAAAAACAGAATCTATCAAAAACAGAACAGTCTGTAGTAATATGTAGGTTTCGAATATTTCTGTAACTCCAAAAATCCAGAGAAACAAGGACATCCTAAATAATGTGTATATTGATCTACTGCAATTGGAATCAGTATTTTATCGCTCACTTCTTAAAAATGAAAATTATTCTCGTGAGCGCATACTTTCTGCTTTTTTCAGCAAGATCAAATAGCAATCATCCAAGAAGATCATAAAGGCTTTACTTGGCACAAACACTAACTAAAACATAAAACATAATCATAACAGAGTATATATGATTTATTTATTACTAAACAGGAACAAAAAGCAAGAAACAAAAAATAAAATTGGGTTGCCTCCCAACAAGCGCTATCGTTTAACGCCCCTAGCTAGGCATAAAAGCAAGAATAGATCTAGGTATTGTCATCTTTGGTATGCAATCCACATGTGGCTCTCATAATATATTCATAAGGTAATTTAATTTTATTTCTAGGAAAGTGTTCCATGCCTTTCCTTAATGGAAATTGGAATCTAATATTTCCTTTTTTCATGTCAATAATTGCACCAATCGTTCTAAGGAAAGGTCTACCAATAATAATAGGACATGTAGGATTGCAATCTATATCAAGAACAATGAAATCTACGGGCACACAATTCCTATTTGCAAAAATAAGAACATCATTAATCCTTCCCATAGGTTTCTTAATGGTGAAATCCGCAAGATGCAAATTTAAAGAACAATCATCAAATTCACGGAAACCTAACACATCACACAAAGTTTTTGGAATCATGGAAACACTAGCACCCAAATCACATAAAGCATAGCATTCATGATCTTTAATCTTAATTTTAATAGTAGGTTCCCACTCATCATAAAGTTTTCTAGGGATAGAAACTTCTAATTAAAGTTTTTTATGGGATTGCATTAAAGCATCAAGGATATGTTTAGTAAAAGCTTTGTTTTGATCATAAGCATGAGGAGAATTTAGCACGGATTGCAACAAGGAAATACAATCTATCAAAGAGCAATTATCATAATTAAATTCCTTGAAATCCAAAATAGTGGGTTCTTTGATATGTAAAGTTTTGACCTCTTCAATCCCACTTTTACCAATTTTTGCGTCAAGATCTAAAAACTCCGAATCATTGGGATGCCTTCTAACTAAAGTTGACTCATCTCTAGTCCCATCTTTATTAAGATTCATATTGGCAAACATAGATTTAATAGGAGACACACCAATCACTTTTAGATCTTCATCATTATTATCATGAAAACTAGAAGAACACGCCTTCACAAAGCAATCTTTTTTAGCACGCATCCTAGCGGTTCTTTCTTTGCACTCATCAATGGAAATTCTCATGGCCTTGAGAGACTCATGTTGGGGAACGTTGCAGAAAACAAAAAAAAATTCCTACGTTTTCACCAAGATCCATCTATGAGTTCATCTAGCAACGAGTGATCAGATGCATCTACATGCCTTTGTAGATCGCGAGCGGAAGCGTTCAAAGAACGGGGATGAGGGAGTCGTACTCGTCGTGATCCAAATCACCGGAGATCCTAGCGCCGAACGGACGGCACCTCCGCGTTCAACACACGTACGGTCAGCGTGACGTCTCCTCCTTCTTGATCCAGCAAGGGGGAAGGAGAGGTTGATGAAGATCCAGCAGCACGACGGCGTGGTGGTGGATGCAGCAGTCACTGCAGCAGGGCTTCGCCGAGCTTCTGCGAGAGGGAGAGGTGTAGCAGGGGAGAGGGAGGCGCCAAGGCTTCAGGGTGCGGCTGCCCTCCCTCCCTCCCCCTTTATATAGGCCCCCTAGGGGGTGCACCGTCCCTAGGAGATGGGATCTCCTAGGGGGGCGGCGGCCAAGGGGGTGGAGTGCCCCCCAAGGCAAGTGGAGGCGCCCCCTCCCCTAGGGTTCCCAACCCTAGGCGCATGGGGGGCCCAAGGGGGGGCGCACCAGCCCACTATGGGCTGGTTCCCTCCCCACTTCAGCCCATGGGGCCCTCCGAGATGGGTGGCCCCACCCGGTGGACCCCCGGGACCCTTCTGGTGGTCCCGGTACAATACCGTTGACCCCCGAAACTCTCCCGATGGCCGAAACTGCACTTCCTATATATAATTCTTCACCTCTGTACCATTCCAGAACTCCTCATGACGTCCGAGATCTCATCCGGGACTCCGAACAACTTTCGGGTTACTGCATACTCATATCTCTACAACCCTAGCGTCACCGAACCTTAAGTGTGTAGACCCTACGGGTTCGGGAGACATGTAGACATGACCGAGACGACTCTCCGGTCAATAACCAACAGCGGGATCTGGATACCCATGTTGGCTCCCACATGCTCCTCGATGATCTCATCGAATGAACCACGATGTCGAGAATTCAAGCAACCCCGTATACAATTCCCTTTGTCAATCGGTACCTTACTTGCCCGAGATTCGATCGTCGGTATCCCAATACCTCGTTCAATCTCGTTACCGGCAAGTCACTTTACTCATACCGTAATGCATGATCCCGTGACCAGACACTTGGTCACTTTGAGCTCATTATGATGATGCATTACCGAGTGGGCCCAGAGATACCTCTCCGTCATATGGAGTGACAAATCCCAGTCTTGATCCGCGTCAACCCAACAGATACTTTCGGAGATACCCGTAGTATACCTTTATAGTCACCCAGTTACGTTGTGATGTTTAGTACACCCAAAGCACTCCTACGGTATCCGGGAGTTACACGATCTCATGGTCTAAGGAAAAGATACTTGACATTGGAAAAACTCTAGCAAACGAACTATACGATCTTGTGCTATGTTTAGGATTGGGTCTTGTCCATCACATCATTCTCCTAATGATGTGATCTCGTTATCAATGACATCCAATGTCCATAGTCAGGAAACCATGACTATCTGTTGATCAGCGAGCTAGTCAACTAGAGGCTTACTAGGGACATGTTGGTGTCTATGCATTCACACATGTATTACGATTTCCAGATAACACAATTATAGCATGAATAAAAGACAATTATCATGAACAAGGAAATATAATAATAATCCTTTTATTATTGCCTCTAGGGCATATTTCCAACAGTCTCCCACTTGCACTAAAGTCAATAATCTAGTTACATTGTGATGAATCGAACACCCATAGAGTTCTGGTGTTGATCATGTTTTGCCCTAGGGAGAGGTTTAGTCAACGGATCTGCGACATTCAGATCCGTATGTACTTTACAAATATCTATTTCTGCATTTTGAACATTTTCATGAATGGAGTTGAAGCGACGCTTGATGTGCCTGGTCTTCTTGTGAAACCTGGGCTCCTTGGCAAGTGCAATAGCTCTAGTGTTGTCGCAGAAGAGTTTGATCGGCCCCGACGCATTGGGTATGACTCCTAGGTCAGTGATGAACTCCTTCACCCAGATTGCTTCATGCGCTACCTCCGAGGCTGCCATGTACTCCGCTTCACATGTAGATCCCGCCACGACGCTCTGCTTGCAGCTGCACCAGCTTACTGCTCCACCATTCAACATATACACGTATCCGGTTTGTGACTTAGAGTCATCTAGATCTATGTCGAAGCTAGTGTCGACGTAACCCTTTACGACAAGCTCTTCGTCACCTCCATAAACGAGAAACATGTCCTTAGTCCTTTTCAGGTACTTTAGGATATTCTTGACCGCTGTCCAGTGTTCCTTGCCAGGATTACTTTGGTACCTTCCTACCAAACTTACAGCAAGGTTTACATCAGGCCTGGTACACAACATGGCATACATAATAGACCCTATGGCTGAGGCATAGGGGATGACACTCGTCTCTTCTATATCTTCTGTCGTGGTCGGACATTGAGCTGAGCTCAATTTCACACCTTGCAACACGGGCAAGAACCCCTTCTTAGACTAATCCATATTGAACTTCTTCAATATCTTATCGAGGTATGTGCTTTGTGAAAGACCTATGAGGCGTCTTGATCTATCTCTATAGATCTTGATGCCTAATATATAAGCAGCTTCTCCAAAGTCCTTCATTGAAAAACTCTTATTCAAGTAGGCCTTAATGTTGTCCAAAAGTTCTATATCATTTCCCATCAAAAGTATGTCATCTACATATAATATGAGAAATGCTACAGAGCTCCCACTCACTTTCTTGTAAATGCAGGCTTCTCCATAAGTCTGCATAAACCCAAACACTTTGATCATCTCATCAAAGCGAATGTTCCAACTCCGAGATGCTTGCACCAGCCCATAAATTGAGCGTTGGAGCTTGCACACCTTGTCAGCATTCTTAGGATCGACAAAACCTTCCGGCTTCATCATATACAATTCTTCCTTAAGGAAGCCATTACGGAATGCCGTTTTGACGTCCATTTGCCATATCTCATAATCATAGAATGCGGCAATTGCTAACATGATTTGGACGGACTTCAGCTTCGCTACGGGTGAGAAAGTCTCATCGTAGTCAACCCCTTGAACTTGTCGATAACCCTCAGCGACAAGCCGAGCTTTATAGATGGTCACATTACCATCCGCGTCTGTCTTCTTCTTAAAGATCCATTTATTTTCTATGGCTCGCCGCTCAACGGGTAAGTCAGTCAAAGTCCATACTTCGTTTTCATACATGGATCCTATCTCGGATTTCATGGCTTCCAGCCATTTGTCGGAATCCGGGCCCGCCATCGCTTCTTCATAGTTCGAAGGTTCACCGTTGTCTAACAACATGATTTCCAAGACAGGGTTGCTGTACCACTCTGGTGCGGAACGTGTCCTTGTGGACCTACGAAGTTCAGTAGCAACTTGATCTGAAGTTTCATGATCATCATCATTAACTTCCTCTCTAGTCGGTGCAGGCACCTCAGGAACATTTTCTTGAGTTGCGCCACTTTCCGGTTCAAGAGGTAATACTTCATCAAGTTCTACTTTCCTCCCACTTACTTCTTTCGAGAGAAACTCTTTCTCTAGAAAGGATCCATTCTTGGCAACAAAGATCTTGCCTTCGGATCTGAGGTAGAAGGTATACCCAATAGTTTCTTTAGGGTATCCTATGAAGACGCATTTTTTCGACTTGGGTTCGAGCTTTTCAGGTTGAAGTTTCTTGACATAAGCATCGCATCCCCAAACTTTTAGAAACGACAGCTTAGGTTTCTTCCCAAACCATAATTCATATAGTGTCGTCTCAACGGATTTCGATGGAGCCCTATTTAAAGTGAATGCGGCAGTCTCTAAAGCATAGCCCCAAAATGATAGCGGTAAATCGGTAAGAGACATCATAGATCGCACCATATCTAATAGAGTGCGATTACGACGTTCGGACACACCATTACACTGAGGTGTTCCAGGCGGCGTGAGTTGTGAAACTATTCCACATTTTCTTAAGTGTGTTCGTGACTCAAGTATTCTCCCCCACGATCTGATCGCAAGAACTTGATTTTCCTCTCACGTTGATTCTCAACCTCACTCTGAAATTCCTTGAACTTTTCAAAGGTCTCAGACTTGTGTTTCATTAAATAGACATACCCATATCTACTCAAGTCATCAGTGAGGGTGAGAACATAACGATAGCCACCGCGAGCCTCAACACTCATTGGACCGCACACATTAGTATGTATGATTTCCAATAAGTTGGTTGCTCGCTCCATTGTTCCTGAGAACGAAGTCTTGGTCATTTTACCCATGAGGCATGGTTCGCATGTGTCAAATGATTCGTAATAAAGAGACTCTAAAACTCCATCTGCATGGAGCTTCTTCATGCACTTGACACCTATGTGACCAAGGCGGCAGTGCCACAAGTATGTGGGACTATCATTATCAACCTTACATCTTTTGGTATTCACACTATGAATATGTGTAGCATTACGCTCGAGATTCATTAAGAATAAACCATTCACCATTGGAGCATGACCATAAAACATATCTCTCATATAAATAGAACAACCATTATTCTCGGATTTAAATGAGTAGCCATCTCGAATTAAACGAGATCCTGATACAATGTTCATGCTCAAAGCTGGCACTAAATAACAATTATTGAGGTTTAAAACTAATCCCGTAGGTAAATGTAGAGGTAGCGTGCCGACGGCGATCACATCGACCTTGGAACCATTCCCGACGCGCATCGTCACCTCGTCCTTCGCCAGTCTCCGCTTATTCCGCAGCTCCTGCTTTGAGTTACAAATGTGAGCAACCGCACCGGTATCAAATACCCAGGAGCTACTACGAGTACTGGTAAGGTACACATCAATTACATGTATATCACATATACCTTTTGTGATGCCGGCCTTCTTGTCTGCTAAGTATTTGGGGCAGTTCCGCTTCCAGTGACCACTTCCCTTGCAATAAAAGCACTCAGTCTCGGGCTTGGGTCCATTCTTTGGCTTCTTCCCGGCAGCTTTCTTACCGGGCACGGCAACTCCCTTGCCGTCCTTCTTGAAGTTCTTCTTACCCTTGCCTTTCTTGAACTTAGTGGTTTTATTCACCATCAACACTTGATGTTCCTTTTTGACTTCTACCTCTGCTGATTTCAGCATTGCAAATACTTTAGGAATGGTCTTTTCCATCCCCTGCATATTGAAGTTCATCACAAAGCTCTTGTAGCTCGGTGGAAGCGACTGAAGGATTCTGCCAATGACCGCGTCATCCGGGAGATTAACTCCCAGCTGAGTCAAGCGGTTATGTAACCCAGACATAGTGAGTATGTGCTCACTGACAGAACTGTTTTCCTCCATCTTACAGCTGAAGAACTTGTCGGGGACTTCATATCTCTCGACCCGGGCATGAGCTTGAAAAACCATTTTCAGCTCTTCGAACATCTCATATGCTCCATGTCTCTCAAAACGCTTTTGGAGCCCCGGTTCTAAGCTGTAAAGCATGCCGCACTGAACAAGGGAGTAATCATCAGTACGTGTCTGCCAAGCGTTCATAACATCTTGTTCTGCAGGGAGAGCAGGTGCTTCACCTAGCGGTGCTTGTAGGACATAATCTTTCTTGGCAGCTATGAGGATGATCCTCAGGTTCTGGACCCAGTCCATATAGTTGCTGCCATCGTCTTTCAGCTTGGTTTTCTCTAGGAACGCGTTGAAGTTGAGGACAACGTTGGCCATTTGATCTACAATACATGTTGTAAAGATTTTAGACTAAGTTCATGATAATTAAGTTCATCTAATCAAATTATTCAATGAACTCCCACTCAGATAGACATCCCTCCAGTCATCTAAGTATAACATGATCCGAGTTGACTAGGCCGTGTCCGATCATCACGTGAGACGGACTAGTCAACATCGGTGAACATCTTCATGTTGATCGTATCTTCTATACGACTCATGCTCGACCTTTTGGTCTTCTGTGTTCCGAGGCCATGTCTGTACATGCTAGGCTCGTCAAGTCAACCTAAGTGTTTGCATGTGTAAATCTGTCTTACACCCATTGTATGTGAACGTTGGAATCTATCACACCCGATCATCACGTGGTGCTTCGAAACAACGAACTGTCGCAACGGTGCACAGTTAGGGGGAACACTTTCTTGAAATTATTATGAGGGATCATCTTATTTACTATCGTCGTTCTAAGTAAACAAGATGCAAAAACATGATAAACATCACATGCAATCAAATAATAGTGACATGATATGGCCAGTATCATATAGCTTCCTTTGATCTCCATCTTGGGGCTCCATGATCATCTTGTCACCGGCATGACACCATGATCTCCATCATCATGATCTCCATCATCGTGTCTCCATGAAGTTGCTCGCCAACTATTACTTCTACTACTATGGCTAACACGTTTAGCAATAAAGTAAAGTAATTTACATGGCGTTTCTCAATGACACGCAGGTCATACAAAAAATAAAGACAACTCCTATGCAAGTCGTGATTCCTATTACAAGAACATGATCTCATACATCACATATATATCATTCATCATTCATCACAACTTTGGCCATATCACATCACAAAACACTTGCTGCAAAAACAAGTTAGACGTCCTCTAATTGTTGTTGCAAGTTTTACGTGGCTGCAAGAGGGTTCTAGCAAGAACGTTTTCTTACCTACGTTAAAGCCACAACGTGATTTTTCAACTTCTATTTACCCTTCATAAGGAACCTTTTCGTCGAATCTGCTCCAACTAAAGTGGGAGAGACAGACACCCGCCAGCCACCTTATGCAACTAGTGCATGTCAGTCGGTGGAACCGGTCTCACGTAAGCGTACGTGTAAGGTTGGTTCGGGCCCCTTCATCCCACAATACCGCTGAAGCAAAATAAGACTAGTAGCGGCAAGAAAGTTGACAACATCTACGCCCACAACAAATTGTGTTCTACTCGTGCAAAGAGAACTACGCATAGACCTAGATCATGATGCCACTGTTGGGGAACGTTGCAGAAAACAAAAAAAATTCCTACGTTTTCACCAAGATCCATCTATGAGTTCATCTAGCAACGAGTGATCGGGTGCATCTACATACCTTTGTAGATCGCGAGCGGAAGCGTTCAAAGAACGGGGATGAGGGAGTCGTACTCGTCGTGATCCAAATCATCGGAGATCCTAGCGCCGAATGGACGGCACCTCCGCGTTCAACACACGTACGGTCAGCGTGACGTCTCCTCCTTCTTGATCCAGCAAGGGGGAAGGAGAGGTTGATGAAGATCCAGCAGCACGATGGCGTGGTGGTGGATGCAGCAGTCACCGCAGCAGGGCTCCGCCGAGCTTCTGCGAGAGGGAGAGGTGTAGCAGGGGAGAGGGAGGCACCAAGGCTTCAGGGTGCGGCTGCCCTCCCTCCCCCCCTTTATATAGGCCCCCCTAGGGGGTGCGCCAGCCCTAGGAGATGGGATCTCCTAGGGGGGGCGGCGGCCAAGGGGGTGGAGTGCCCCCCAAGGCAAGTGGAGGCGCCCCCTCCCCTAGGGTTCCCAACCCTAGGCGCATGAGGGGCCAAGGGGGGCGCACTAGCCCACTATGGGCTGGTTCCCTCCCCACTTAAGCCCACGGGGCCCTCCGGGATGGGTGGCCCCACCCAGTGGACCCCCGGGACCCTTCTGGTGGTCCCGGTACAATACTGTTGACCCCCGAAACTCTCCTGATGGCCGAAACTGCACTTCCTATATATATAATTCTTCACCTCTGGACCATTCCGGAACTCCTCGTGACGTTCGGGATCTCATCCAGGACTCCGAACAACTTTCGGGTTACTGCATACTCATATCTCTACAACCCTAGCGTCACCGAACCTTAAGTGTGTAGACCCTATGGGTTCGGGAGACATGTAGACATGACCGAGACGACTCTCCGGTCAATAACCAACAGCGGGATCTGGATACCCATGTTGGCTCCCACATGCTCCTTGATGATCTCATCGGATGAACCACGATGTCGAGGATTCAAGCAACCCCGTATACAATTCCCTTTGTCAATCAGTACTGTTGGGGATATTACTACTGGGCGTAAACCAGCCAGGACAGGCCGGGTTAACTTCATCAGTAGTTGAGTATGTTAAAAGCCCATGAGGGCAGATGAGGGCTAAAGGCCCATAATCGGTTTAAAGCCTATAGCTATAAACCGGCGTCGGTATGTAACTTGTGTTATAAGTTAGGAATAGTGGAGACCGAACCGGACGCATCTATGAGCCGGTATCGGGACTCTGTAAACCGACGGGCGTCACCCATGTATATAAGGGGACGACCCGGCGGCGGTTCAAAGGGAGACAACAACTCGAGACATAGGCGAAGCTTATTTGCTCCCTAGTCATCGAAACACCCATCAATTCCATCACAACTAGACGTAGGCTTTTACCTTCCTTGAAGGGGCCGAACTAGTATAAACTCTCTTGCGTCCTTGTGTCCGCTTTAACCCCTTCAAGCTAACCCGTAGCGATGGCTCCACGACTAAGTCCTTTCTCTAGGACAATTGTCGTGACAAAACCACGACAGTTGGCGCCCACCGTGGGGCTATCGCATGATGGTTTCCAGTTCTTGGAGGGCCGCTTTGAAGGACTCGAGGGCTACGCTGTAGGCCGGATGACTAAGAGTCGTCGCGGCAAACTCTACATCAACGACGCAGGCTGGGGCCCCGAGGCCGGCTCAATTGAGTATGGGTACCGGGTCCCCTTTGGTAGCATTCATGTTTTCATTGGCAAGATCGGTGAACCGGGCCCTCAGCCAGACATCTGCACCGACCTCGTCGAGACGGCTTAGCGTGCGCGATCCGCCCGGGTTAAACCGGCCATGAAGCGTGCCTTCGTGGGAATGATCCATGGAGGGAGTTATGAGATGGATCGAAGCTTCGCGGGGCGACTACCGTTCGTTTCGGTGACGAATCTTCGACCGGAGAAACCGAATCTCTTTATCAGCTACAAGATGGCCGGATTGAGAGCTGTTCCGATGGTGACAGTATTCCGGACCCCTCTGATCTGCCTAACCGGGTTGGAATATTCATGACCGGAACACAAGCAGCGCTTCACTCTTCGACAGCCGCGGCAACGATCTCCGGTTCAGCAGCAGCAACGGCTGCCGGGGCAGGAGGCCCTGTGCGCCCGCCGGCTTAGGTTCTATCAGAACTATTTGATGTGTTGATTGTGCTTATGGCAGAAGTTAATTCGCCAGATCAGGACGCTCACAACACGGATATTGCAGAGGTAAAGGAACAAATCACCCAGGCCAAAACGGATCTGGCGGCTGAGGACACCAGGATGGCCGCAGAGCGGGCCGCTTTAGACGCACAGGCCTACAGGCTTATGTTGGACCAGAGCGCGTCGCATGAAGTCATGAGGAGGAAGCACGGGTCCCGCTTACCTCCGGTTTTTGAGGCCAGAGACCTTTTCAACACTCCAGGACCAAGAGCCAGCAATCCGCTGGAGGGGAACCGGGCAGAAGCCCCTGGGACCGGTGCACCGGTTCAGCCCTGTCAGATGGACCCGCCTCGTCAAAACACCGTTATACCTCAGGATGCTTTAACACCTCCGGGTCACTACTCCAACCCAATGGACAATCTTGTTGCCGCCGCTGCACGACTGGAGGCCATTCCAGTTGAAGGTGACTCGCCGCAGGCAGTAGAGACGCGACGGGTCAAGGAACTTTTGAGGACAGCTTTGGCCCAACAGGAAGCGTACTCGTACAGCCGCGACCGGATCCACTCGACCCCCCGTCCAAGCCGGAGTTATAGCAGACATATGGATGAACCAGCAGTGTCGATTAATGAACGACGTGGAGCACCCCGTGGTAACAACCCGACGGGTGGTGCTGATGACGCTTAGGAAGTGGTGAACCGGGCCCGAGCGCGCAGGGAGGCCGAGTTAGCCGCACAGCATCAGGCTCGGCAGCTCACGCTGGTTCGTCCAACCATTTCGATCGAACCTGGTGTTACTTCTAGTTCTTTGGGGGTGCCTTGCCTCGTCCCCGCTTTACGCAATGTGCGCCTGCCCAAGGATTTCAAAGGCCCACGCAAGGTACCAAATTATACGGTGTATCAACCACCAGAGACATGGGTAGAGAGCTATGAGATGGCCATGGAGATGCTTGATGTGGATGACACGGCGTGTGCGAAATACTTCACCATGATGCTTGAAGGAACGGCCCGTACTTGGTTAAAAAGCTTGCCCGCTAATTCTATCAGTTCATGGGCCCAATTACGAGCCCGGTTTATCAACAATTTCAAGGATACCTGTAAGCAGCCTATGTCGATAGTGGACTTAGCTGCATGCGTCCAGGAGGAAGGAGAGTCAATGACTCATTGAGTGCACCGGGTTTCACAAGTGTTGCACTCCTCAGACCGCATCAACGCTGACACCGCAGTATTAACCCTAGAAGGCAACTGCCGGTTTGGGCCCCTGAAGTTGAAATTAGGACGGATGAAGCGTCATTGCACCGACATGGGGACCCTCATGGCCGCTTTGGTAAAATATGCTGATTCTGATAGTACCAAGGATCCCGAATCTGATGATGACAAGACAGGGAAGGGGAAGAAGAACAGCAGCTCCAAAGGTCAGCAGCATCACTGGGTAGGCAATGGTGGAGGAGGCAAGCGTAAAGCGGATGGCAACATGGATTTTGTGGCTAATACCAACGTATAGGACAATGGCCAGTGGCGCAAGGGTAGGCCGAAAAATCGTAGTGGAGCACCCAACCCCAACCCAAACCGCCTGAACTATCTGCTAAGCCAGCCCTGTCCAAGACATGGGACGAAGGAGGAGCCAGCAAACCACCTTTGGAAGGATTGCTTTATTATGCAGGAGTTCAAGAATTCTAATAATTTCCGGTATGATCACGGATCTGGCGGTGGCTCAGGGTCCGGGCCGGGTTACGGTGGAGGAAGTTCCGGTTCAGGATTTAATGGTAATCCGGGCGGACATAATGGTCAAAATAGTCAAAACAACCAGGGTGGTTACAACCAACAGCAGCAACAGTCATGTTACCAAAGCAACCCAAAGCAGTTGAGTAGTGGGCAGTACCATGTCTTTACCACTAGCTTGGACAAGCGAGACCAAAAGGTTCAGAGGCGGGCAGTCAACTCTGTTGAACCGGCCACACCCCGTTATCTACGTTGGTCTGAACAGCCAATCATATGGAGCAAAGAGGATCACCCACTCCAGGTCGATAATCCGGGTCAGTTGGCTCTGGTGGTGGCGCCTCAGGTGGGAGGTTATAAGTTCACCAAGGTGCTCATGGATGGAGGGAGCAGCATTAACATCCTATACTATGAGACCTTCCGTTGTATGGGACTAACAGATAAGAATCTCAAACCGTCCAATACAGTATTCCACGGTGTAGTGCCTGGCAGATCAGCATATCCCATTGGTAAGATAGCTCTTGAAGTGGCCTTTGGGGATGATCATGATTCCAGGTCGGAGACATTAACGTTTGAAGTGGTGAAAATCCAAAGTCCATATCATGCCCTGTTTGGGCGTCCGGCATACGCCAAGTTTATGGCTCGGCCCTGTTATGTGTATTTGTAGCTCAAGATGCTGGGTCACAAGGGGACAATAACGGTTCACGGAAGCCGCAAAATCGCTTTGGAATGCGAGGAAGGAGATGCGGCTTATGCAGAGTCGGTTTGTGCCACCGAGGAGTTGAAGTACTATAAAGACAATGTTGATCTGGCGGACATGACTCCATTGAAGAAGCCAACTACGGAGCATGATCCGGCCCTGAAGTTCAAATCGGCAGCAGAAACTAAGCTTGTTGACTTCGTACCTGGCGATTCGTCCAAGCAGTTCAGCATTAGTGCCAACTTGGATCCGAAATAGGAAAGCGCGCTCATCGAGTTCATCCGTGAGAATTGGGACATTTTTGCATGGAAGCCCTCTGACATGCCATGTGTATCAAGGCAACTCGCTGAGCACACACTTAATGTGGATCCTAAATACAAACCGGTGAAACAGTTCCTCCGCCGGTTTAACGAAGAAAGATGCAAGGCGATTGGAGAAGAGGTAGCCAGGCTCTTAGCAGCTGGTTTTATTGTTGAAGTTTTTCACCCTGAGTGGCTTGCCAATCCGGTGCTAGTCCTTAAGAAAAACGGCACCTGGCGTATGTGTGTGGATTACACAGATCTTAATAAGGCTTGTCCAGCAGATCCTTTTGCCCTCCCCTGTATTGATCCAATCATTGATGCTACGGCGGGTTGTGAGCGTTTAAGTTTCTTGGATGCATATTCTGGCTATCATCAGATCAAAATGGCAGTTAAGGACCAGGAGAAGACGGCATTCATAACTCCCTTTAGAGCCTTCTGCTATGTGTCTATGCCCTTTGGGCTCAAAAGTGCCCAGGCAACTTATCAACGGTGTGTACAAAATTGTCTTCACAAGCAGATTGTCCATAATGTACATGCTTACGTGGATGATATCGTGGTTAAATCCAGGGAGAAGGAGACTCTGGTTGATGATTTGAAGGAAACCTTTGATAACCTAAGGACGTACAAGATGATGCTTAATCCGGACAAGTGTGTCTTTGGTGTACCGGCGGGCAAGTTATTGGGTTTTCTGGTGTCCAACAGGGGAATTGAGGCTAATCCGGAGAAGATCACAGCCATCACCTCCCTGGCTAAACCGAAGTGTATCAATGATGTTCAACGCCTGGCAGGCCGGATTGCCGCATTAAGCCGGTTTATCAGCTGCCTTGGTGAGAAGGCGATCCCTTTGTATCAGATGTTGAAGAAGACGGATCAGTTCTCTGGAGTTCTGCTGCTGATGAAGCATTTGAGGACTTCAAGCGGCAATTGGCCAATCCACCTGTGCTCGCTGCTCCCATTGACAAGGAGCCATTACTGCTATATGTTGCTGCTAATGCTCGTGCGGTCAGCGTGGCTATTGTGGTGCAACGAAAGGAGGCAGGTAAGGAGCATCTGGTTCAACGTCCGGTCTATTATATCAGCGAGGTACTCATTGAGTCCAAGCAAAGGTATCAGCATTGGCAGAAGCTGGTGTACGGAGTTTTTATGGCAAGCCGGAAGCTTAAGCAATACTTTCAAGGGCACCCAATTACGGTGGTCAGTTCTGCTCCTTTGGGAGATATCATCCAGAACCGGGAAGCAACTGGCCGGATTGCAAAGTGGGCTATAGAGCTGGGGCCGTACGGTTTGAAATATGTGCCTCGGACAGCGGTTAAATCTCAAGCACTTGTTGATTTCATCAATGATTGGACGGAAATGCAAGCACCTGAAGAAAAGCCGGATCATATGTATTGGACCATCCATTTTGACGGATCCAGGCAGTTGGAAGGCTCGGGGGCTAGAGTCGTATTAACTTCCCCACGAGGTGATAAATTTTGTTATGTTCTCCATTTAATGTTCCCTTGTACTAACAATGCAGCTGAGTATGAAGCCTTGCTCCATGGTCTTCGGATGGCTAAGGAGATGAATCTAAGTCGAGTTAAGTGCTTCGGTGTTTCGGACCTTGTGGCTCAGCAAGTGTCTGGCACTTGGGACTCCAAGGACCCACTCATGGCAGCATATCGTCGTGAGGTGGATATTGTTGCAGGTTATTTCAGAGGCTATCAGGTGGACCACGTGGACCGGTGGAAAAATGAAGCGGCGGACGCTTTAAGCCGGCTGGGCTCTCAGCGCAAACCGGTCCCACCTAATGTTTTTCTGGATGTGCTGCACAACCCGTCGGTGAAGATCCCTGGTGAAGAGGATTTGGCCATTCCTGATCTGGAGGCTCAATTGGTGGCAGTTCTTCATGTTATTCCGGATTGGACGCTTCCTTACCTGGCGTACAAGAACCGGGGCGAGTTGCCAGAAGATGAGATTCTGGCCCGGCAGATAATCCGGCGATCCAAGTCCATGGTTGTCATCAACGGTGAGTTGCATCATTGCAGTGTATCAGGAGCTTTTCAACGTTTTGTGTCTCCTGAAGAAGGCCGTGAAATTTTGTGTGAGATCTACGAAGGAGATTGTGGTCACCACGCCGGTTCAAAGTATGGTGGCTAAAGCGTTTCGCCATGGTTTCTATTGGTTAACTGCTCATGCTGATGCGAAGGATCTGGTCAGACGATGTGATGGTTGCCAAAGGTTTTCAAGACGTACTCATGTACCAGCTCAAGAATTGAGGATGATTCCAATTACTTGGCCGTTTGCGACTTGGGGGTTGTATATGGTTGGGCCTTTCAAAAGGTCCAAAGATAAGAAGACCCACCTCCTGGTGGTAGTGGACAAGTTTACAAAGTGGGTGGAGGCAGAACCTGTTAGCAAGTGTGATGCGGCCACGACGGTTCAGTTCATCAAAAAGGTGATTTTCCGGTTTGGCTTTCCGCATAGTATTATCACAGATAATGGTACCAATTTGTCCAAAGGTGCTATGAAGGAGTTCTGCGAACGGGAGCACATCCGGCTCGACGTTTCATCAGTGGCACATCCACATTCCAATGGTCAAGCAGAAAGAGCTAATCAAGAGATCTTGAGAGGCATCAAGCCCCGGCTCATGGTTCCTTTGCAGAGAACGCCGGGTTGTTGGGTAGAAGCATTACCATCTGTCTTATGGAGCATCAATACAACACCCAACAGATCAACAGGATACACACCGTTCTTCATGGTTTATGGAGCGGAGGCGGTTCTCCCCAGTGATATCCGTCATGATTCACCTCGTGTCACGGCTTATATTGAAGCGGACAATGAAACAGCACGGCAAGATGCTTTGGACCGGTTGGATGAAGAGCGTGATATCGCAGCAGCCCGATCGGCGATTTACCAACAGGATCTTCGTCGTTATCACAGTCGCCGAGTCAGAACCAGAGCCTTTCAGGAAGGAGATTTGGTGCTTCGGCTCATCCAAGATCAGACTGATATGCATAAGCTATCCCCACCTTGGGAGGGGCCTTTCGTGGTCAGCAAGAATCTGCACAATGGGTCGTACTATCTGATTGATATTCGAGAGCATAAGGACTCACGTACATCAGAGGAGGAGACTAACAGGCCGTGGAATATAGCTCATCTTTGGCCTTACTATACCTGAGCCATTGGCTATACTTATGTACATATTACGACAATGTATATATTATAATAAACCGGAACCTCAGCTAAAGTGGGGTATCTATTCTTTTACATCATGTGAGGTTACACGGAGTTGCTCTAAAGCGGCCTCCGGTTTACCCCTTGAGTTCGCTTTGCTAAAAGCATCGTGTTATATCACTTGGAGGATTGGTCGTGTCCGAACCAATACCATGCCTCTTGATAGGCGAAAGCCACCAGATCACATGGGGACTTGGTCATGTCTGAACCAGTCATGCCTCTTAATCGGCCTAAGGCCACAGAATCACTTGGGGGCTTGGTCGAATCCGAACCATGACCACGCCATTTGGTTGGCATAAATGCCACAAGAATCACTTGGGGACTTGGCTAACTAGAACCATAGTTACACCTAACGGGAGCTTGGTCGTGTTTGGCCATGGTTACACCATTTGATCAGCTTAAATAAATCTTTTTTGGTCGTGTTTCATACTTTTCTTTGAAGGGTTTTTTTTTTTGCTTTTCGTTGTGTTTTTAAATCGACAAAGTTTTTTAACCAATCAATTGACGGAACACAGTTCACGTCAATCCGGAGACTATTTGCCCGGTTTGATCCTTGTTGTTAACATCCTCTTATGAAGTAACACGGTGTTTATCACAACCCGGCACGGTTTTATTATAAACCGGCACAATATGGAAGGAGTTATCAGTACTCAAAATTTGGGTTATCACCCTTATTACAAAAAGTTGGTAAAACCAACGATGTGATTCAATGTCACAGGTATGATATATTTCATATTTGATTATACATATATACAGGAGTCATTATTTCCTCCAACAGTGTGGGTTTGCAAAACTCCGCTTCAAGGTTGGCCAAGCCAACTTCACACTCAACGGTGGCAGAAAGTATTTTGGAAAGTTCATTACCACGGGAAGAACAAGTTATGCACAAAGGCATATGAACATCAAAGGTATCAGCTAGCCTATTACAAGGCAACATGGTGCCCATAATAACATAATTGTTTTTCACAAAGGAGAGACAGTTTTAAAACCGGCTTCCGATTTAAGATTGGCCACCAGCCTGGCCTGATGGTTGTGGGTCATCCTGCGCCGCTTCAGCTTCCGTTTCTCTACCCAGTGGCTGGAAATCCACAGTTGTCCAGTCGATTCCCATTAATGCTTGAAAAACAGCTTCGTCATGGATTAGCGAAGACGGGTCAATATCGGGAGCGTAAGTATGCTTACGGATTGGAGGGATCAGGTTTTCCGATTCATGGATTGGTGCAGCTATTCGCTTGTTCTGGCTGTCATATTGGGCTTGATAATGAGACAAATCTTCTTCCTCAGCCAGTTGACAAGCTAGCGGACGTACCTCCCGGTTTATGGCTCGCAAATCCGCTTCACCAAATTCTGACCCGTCTTCCTTCAAGCTGGGATAACCCTGAGCCGCTTCAATAGGATCAAAATCCGTCACCCATGCTTTTGCCCGGATTAAAGCATTGATTGCACCGGTTTGAGCAGCAGATTTCTTCAGCTCTTCAACCCGGGCAGGAACTACTGACAGTTTCATCAGAGTATCTTGAATCAAACTGGGCGCCGGTTTGTTATGAGACGCGGTACAGATGATCCGCTGTGCACCAGTATACAATTGTTCAACTAAGGTATAGGCGGCTTTCAATTTCTTCCGCACATCTGACCCCAAGTGACCAATGCGTGTCCCTGAAATACCATAAAGGGTTAATAAACCGGCGACTCTATAAGAAGGCAGAACCAATTCAGAAGGCAAGCTGGCTTACCAAAGATAGCAGTGGTCATGGCATGAACATGCCGCTTTATGCTGGTCAGTTCATCTGTCACTGGTTTTAATGCAGCCTCAGCATCCTCTGCTCGTTTGGTCAAAGCGGACTTTTCAGTGGCCCAATCCGCCCGTTTCTTCTTGAAGTTCTCCTTAAGTTGTTCCATGGCGCTTAAAGCACTGGCCAATTCCTCTTTTGCTTTGGAGGTTTCAGCCTGTTGGGTTTTCAGGTTTTCTTGAAGATCGATGACTTGGTTTTCTTTCGCCTTCTGCTCCGCCTGCAGGCATACAGATATATGTTTCAACAAATCGGTAGAAGGATTCAAGTGCCGACCACATAACAAGTTATGTGCTTAGCACTTGGGGGCTAATGCATATTTGATCTTCATCTTTTCAATTGTTTACAAAGTCCCAAGCTCAATACAAGTATTCAACTTGGCACTTGGGGGCTAATGGCTATTTGATCATATGTATTCTGATGCGGCAGTTTCAATTACTTAAAGTACCGGTTTAACTACGCTAAGTTGAACCGGCCCTTGGGGACTACATCAGCAAATTTCAAAGCATCAAGATTCATATTATTAAGTCCCGGTTTGAAAGAATATTTCGAATCGGCCCTTAGGGGCTAGGAGAGTCAGCAAGAATGAAAGCATACAAGCAGGAAGGAGCATATGGAAGTTACCTCATATTTATCCTTCATCATGTTCACCAGACCGGCTTCATAGTCACGCCTGGTATACAGCAGGTTCAGATAGCCGGAATGGATATCTTGGGCGTTCAGAGCAGCGTAAGCCGTCAGATCAGCATTCCACTTGCCTTTGCCAAAAGCAGCTAATTCTTCCTTGGCAGAATGTTTGGATAAAGCGACAGGATTGCTTGGCTTAGTATGGCCAGTGCCAGTAATGACAACTTCATCATCATTGGTACCGCCGGTTTGCACTGGAGTTGTTGGCTTGTCAGTAGGTTTTGCGGGACCGGTGGAGCTTTCAACCCGGAGGGAACCTGTGGGCTGATGGATAGGACCTGAGGTATCAGTAGGTCTTTCCTCAGCAGTAAGATCATCATCTGGCTGCGGTGGATCATTGGGAATATCCTCAGGAATAGCCGCTTCAAGATTGGGTGTTGTGCCTAGTTCAAGAATGACATCTTCTTTGGCCGCTTTATCCAGGCGGGCCTTCTTGCTCGGCCTAGGTTTGGCCCTGAGAAGAATAACAAAATTAAATACAGCATATGTTTTAAGGCAATATACTGCAAACATCACAATAAATATAGCTTACCCAAGCACCGTTTTGAGCGGTGGGAGCTAAGTAGCCGACGACTCGCCAGAAGATGAGTGGGAAATAACCTGATAATCGGAGTCAGACGGATTAAGAGGTTGACGAAAGCAACCCGCTTTAGGACAAGCACTGACAAGCGAATTAGAGACCTCGGAATGACGTTTCCGAACCAGACTGTTTGGTAAACCGGCGGAGGTAACTACCTGGCCGCTGTGCCGGGTGGTGCGGCGAGCTTCGTGTTGTTGAGTCTTCATAAGAAGTTTAGGATCCAAATAAGCAAGAGGATGAGAAAATTTAACTTTCCGGTTTTCCTGACAGATTTTTTGTGAAGGCAAAATTTCTGAATCGGAAGAGAGAATAATTACCTCTGCAACATCCGCATGGCTGGCTTCGGCATCATCCTGACAAATATCATCATTAATAAGATGCATGAAAAATAAACCAAGTGAGTCAAGCTCTACCTCAAAGTCCGGATTATCCACCTCGTCATCAGGGGCCGGATTAGAAGATGCAGTGGTTCTTTTCCGGTGGGCAGTCTTCTTCACAGCTTTAGTTTTTTGCCGGGTTGCTCTTTCCTATTTATCTGTTTTCTCTGGTTTCTCCTGCGGCAACTTTTTGCTCCAAAACGGATCATCGCCCTGATTATGCAGACACTGATATTAAAAACAATGAGCAGACATATCAATAACAGATTCAGCAAAGAGAAAAATCAAAGTCTTACAGCTGGCGGTTTGTTGGCGGCACAGAAGGGAAGCAGGCCGGTTCTAGCGCATATGTGCTCCGGTTCATTCAGTATCTTACGCACAGCCTCTGTGATTTCTTCACCGGAGAGCTGGAGTCTTGAATGTCGCAGTGGGTCATCCACACTATCAGTATATTCGCACATCAAACCGGAGCGCTGACTAAGGGGCAGTATGCTCCATGATATCCAACAGCGAGCAAGGTCAACCCCTGTTAAACCGTTGGCCATAAAGGCTCTGAGCTTTGATAGCCGGGGAGCATATTTTCTTCTCTCCTGGGCAGTCAATCGTTGAGGAAAAGGATGGGTATTGCTGAGCCGCTCCGGACGAAAGCCAGGCAAGGGATTCTCACCAGCAGGGGAGGTGTCTTTGCAGTAGAACCATGTCTGATTCCACTCCTTGGGGTGACTGTGCAGCTTGGCGTGAGGGTATGTGACCTCTTTCCTTTTTTGAATCGCCATGCCACCCAACTCCGTATTAGAGCCATCAGTAAACTCAGTACGACGGTTTAGATGGAAAAGATCTCTGAATAATACCACTGTGGGCTCCTCTTGAAAGAACACCTCACAGAGCACTTGGAAGTGGCACATATTTGTAACAGAGTTGGGGCCAGTGTCTTGCGGATGGAGTTGGAAATCAGCCAGAACATCCCGGTAAAATTTAGAACCGGGCGGTTTAAAACCCCGGGCTAAGTGGTCTACGAAAACAACAACCTCTCCTTCTCGAGGTGTGGGGGGGGGGGCATTCTTTGCCAGGAGCCCTCCAATGGACGGTGTCTTTGCTGCCCAAGGCGCCAATCAGGACTAAATCGTCCAGTTGATCCTCTGTGACGCGAGAAGGGACCCAATTGCACTCATACACTTGCTTGGCCATGATGAAATCTACAAGGTACATTGATATGTGCAATGTTAAACCAGAAGCAGATCTATCTAAACTGGAGTTTTATGAAGCAACAGCATCATGGCGGTTCAACAAGGGGACTAATGATATATGATAGATTTCTTTTTCAAAGGTGAACCGCCTATGTGGTAAAGAGGATACAGATCTAAGGCAAGAATGACTAAGGAAGGTAAAAACAGATTTCATAAGGTCGCAGTGAAATTTTGGATCTACCGTAAGACAGGAAAATAAAAGGATTTAGACCTAAAAGGTTGATCTCAAAGCAATTCACAAGGGACCAGATCAGTGTTTTATGCGCATAAAGGTTTGCTTTGGTAACAGAAGATAAGCCATTACGGGGAATACATCAGGTTTGAAGTTTTATTCATGGGCTAAAGAAGAAACAAAGGAAGAACAGCGCCAGAGTCTCGATGAACTTCGACGAACGAGGAAACCCTAGAACAGATCTGCGGGGGAAAGGAAAGAAGATTTACCGGAGCTGAGGAAGAAGCGGAAGGTCGCCGTGATGCTCTGGTGTGCTCAGGTTGATGTAGCGGCCAAGGTTGATGCAGAGGTCGACGGTGGCGGCGGAGCTCCGAAGCTGGGCGACGCGAGGAAGATGAAGCAGAAGGGGTCGGAGGGAAAGAGAAAGGAAATGACCCTTCGGTCCTATTTATAAAGAAAGGGATATGTCAGGCGTGAGACTCAAGGAGCCGCGAGTTTGGAAACGAAGTTGCAGCCTTAATTGTCGCAGGCTTGTTAACAGGATAAGGTTCTTTATAACCAGTGATGTCACACCGGTCTACCGCGAGCAGAGAAGATGACATCACGGCGGTTCAAAAAATACAAGAAGATGTTGAAGATGAATATTTTTGCTAAGGATTGACATGAACCTGTTCAAATCAATTTGGGGCCTAATGTTGGGGATATTACTACTGGGCGTAAACCGGCCAGGACAGGCCGGGTTAACTTCATCAGTAGTTGAGTATGTTAAAAGCCCATGAGGGCAGATGAGGGCTAAAGGCCCATAATCGGTTTAAAGCCTATAGCTATAAACCGGCGTCGGTATGTAACTTGTGTTATAAGTTAGGAATAGTGGAGACCGAACCGGACGCATCTATGAGCCGGTATCAGGACTCTATAAACCGACGGGCGTCACCCATGTATATAAGGGGACGACCCGGCGGCGGTTCAAAGGGAGACAACAACTCGAGACATAGGCAAAGCTTATTTGCTCCCTAGTCATCGAAACACCCATCAATTCCATCACAACTAGACGTAGGCTTTTACCTTCATTGAAGGGGCCGAACTAGTATAAACTCTCTTGCATCCTTGTGTCCGCTTTAACCCCTTCAAGCTAACCCGTAGCGATGGCTCCACGACTAAGTCCTTTCTCTAGGACAACTGTCGTGACAAAACCACGACAGGTACGTTACTTGCCCGAGATTCGATCATCGGTATCCCAATACCTCATTCAATCTCGTTACCGGCAAGTCACTTTACTCGTACCGTAATGCATGATCCCGTGACCAGACACTTGGTCACTTTGAGCTCATTATGATGATGCATTACCGAGTGGGCCCAGAGATACCTCTCCGTCATATGGAGTGACAAATCCCAGTCTTGATCCGCGTCAACCCAACAGATACTTTCGGGGATACCCGTAGTATACCTTTATAGTCACCCAGTTATGTTGTGACGTTTGGTACACCCAAAGCACTCCTACGGTATCCGGGAGTTACACGATCTCATGGTCTAAGGAAAAGATACTTGACATTGGAAAAACTCTAGCAAATGAACTATACGATCTTGTGCTATGTTTAGGATTGGGTCTTCTCCATCACATCATTCTCCTAATGATGTGATCTCATTATCAATGACATCCAATGTTCATAGTCAGGAAACCATGACTATCTGTTGATCAGCGAGCTAGTCAACTAGAGGCTTACTAGGGACATGTTGGTGTCTATGCATTCACACATGTATTACGATTTCTGGATAACACAATTATAGCATGAATAAAAGACAATTATCATGAACAAGGAAATATAATAATAATCCTTTTATTATTGCCTCTAGGTAAGTTTCAAAGAATCAACATCAAGAGAAATTCTATCCATGTTCCTAGCCAACTCATCAAGCTTAAGCAATATTTCTTCAAGCAAAGCATTGAAATTCTTTTGCGAATTCATAAATTATTTAACACTAGTCTCAAAATCAGAGGGCATCTTATTAAAATTTACATAAGAGTTGTTGTAGGAATTACCATAATTATTAGAGGAATTACTAGGAAACGGCCTAGAATTAAACTTTCCTCTATACGCGTTGTTACCAAAATTGTTCCTACCAACAAAATTCACATCCATAGATTCATTATTCTTCTCAATCAAAGTGGACAAAGGCATATCATTAGGATCAGAAGAAGCACTCTTATTAGCAAACAATTTCATAAATTCATCCATCTTTCCACTCAAAACATTAATCTCTTCTATCGCATGAACTTTTTTATTAGTGGATCTTTCGGTGTGCCACTGAGAATAATTAAGCATAATATTATCTAGGAGTTTAGTAGCTTCTCCTAAAGTGATTTCCATAAAAGTGCCTCCCGCGACCGAATCTAAAAGATTTCTAGAAGCAAATTTCAATCCAGCATAAAAACTTTGTATAATCATCCATAAATTCAAACCATGAGTAGGGCAATTACATATCATTAATTTCATCCTCTCCCAAGATTGTGCAACATGCTCATGATCAAGTTGCTTAAAGTTCATTATATCGTTTCTAAGAGAGATGATCTTAGAGGGAGGAAAATACTTACAGATAAAAGCATCTTTGCACTTATTCCAGGAATCAATACTATTTTTAGGCAAAGACGAGAACCAAGTTTTAGCACGATCTCTAAGCGAAAACGGAAATAGCTTCAATTTAACAATATCATTATCCACATCTTTCTTCTTTTGCATATCACATAAATCAACAAAGATGTTTAGATGGGTAGCGGCATCTTCACTAGGAAGGCCAGCAAATTGATCTTTCATGACAAAATTCAGCAAAGCGGTATTAATTTCACACGATTCAGCATCGGTAACAGGAGCAATCGGAGTGCTAATAAAATCATTATTGTTGGTATTGGAAAAGTCACATAATTTAGTATTATCTTGAGCCATCGTGACAAACAATCAATCCAACAAACAATCACGCAAGAGGCAAGCAAAAATAAGCGAACGAAAAAAAGATCAAATGGAAAAGAGGCGAATAAAACGGCAAAGGTGAAGTGGGGGAGAGGAAAACGAGAGGCAAATGGCAAATAATGTAATGCGAGGGATAAGAGTTTGTGATTGGTACTTGGTATGTCTTGACTTGGCGTAGATCTCCCCGGCAACGGCGCCAGAAATCCTTCTTTCTACCTCTTGAGCATGCGTTGGTTTTCCCTTGAAGAGGAAAGGGTGATGCAGCAAAGTAGCGTAAGTATTTCCCTTGGTTTTTAAGAACCAAGGTATCAATCCAGTAGGAGACTACATGCAAGTCACCTAGTACCTGCACAAACAAATAAGAACCTCGCAACCAACGCGATAAAGGGGTTGTCAATCCCTTCACAGTCACTTACGAAAGTGAGAACTGATAGAGATAATAAGATAAATATTTTTAGTATTTTTGTTGTATAGATTGAAAAGTAAAGATTGCAAAATAAATAGTAAACTAGAATTGTAGATCGGAAACCTATATGATGTAAAGTAGACCCGGGGGCCATAGGTTTCACTAGTGTCTTCTCTCAAGATAGCATATATTATGGTGGGTGAACAAATTACTGCCGAGCAATTGATAGAAAAGCGCATAGTTATGATGATATCTAGGCATGATCATGAACATAGGCATCACGTTTGTGTCAAGTAGACCGAAACGATTCTGCATCTACTACTATTACTCCACATATCGACCGCTATCCAGCATGCATCTAGAGTATTAAGTTCAAAAGAACAGAGTAACGCATTAGGCAAGATGACATGATGTAGAGGGATAAACTCAAGCAATATGATATAAACCTCATCTTTTTATCCTCGATGGCAACAATACAATACGTGCCTTGCTGCCCCTGCTGTCACTGGGAAAGGACAGCACAAGATTGAACCCAAAGCTAAGCACTTCTCCCATTGCAAGAAAGATCAATCTAGTAGGCCAAACCAAACTGATAATTCGAAGAGACTTGCAAAGATATCAAATCATGCATATAAGAATTCGGAGAAGAATCAAATACTATTCATAGATAATCTTAATCATAAACCCACAATTCATCGGATCTCCGCAAACACACCGCAAAAGAATTACATCGAATAGATCTCCAAGAACATCGAGGAGAACTTTGTATTGAGATCCAAAGAGGGAGAAGAAGCCATCTAGCTAATAACTATGGACCCGAAGGTCTGTGGTAAAATACTCACACATCATCGGAGAGGCTATGGTGTTGATGTAGAAGCCCTCCGTGATCGAATCCCCCTCCGCCGGATCGCTGGAAAAGGTCCCCAGATGGGATCTCACGGGTATAGAAGGTTGCGGCGGTGGAAAAGTGGTTTCATGGCTCCCCTGGGTGTTTTCAGGGTATAAGAGTATATATAAGCGAAAGAAGTAGGTCGGTGGAGCTGTGAGGGGTCCACGAGGGTGGGGGCGCGCCACCCTACCTTATGGTCGCCTTGCTGCTTCCTTGGCATCCACTCCAAGTCTCCTGGATTGTGTTTGTTCCAAAAAAGATCCTCGCGAAGGTTTCATTCTGTTTGGATTCTGTTTGATATTCCTTTTCTGCGAAACACTAAAATAGGCAAAAAAAAATAGCAATTTGCACTAGGCTTTCGGTTAATAGGTTAGTCCCAAAAATAATATAAAAGTGCATAATGAAGCCCGTAAACATCCAAAATAGATAATATAATAGCATCGAACAATCAAAAATTATAGATATATTGGAGACGTATCAGCTGTCGGCTCCCCATACGTACTTATGCTATTTATGTTGGCATAGGTTACATCGTGTGTCTACCTCTACTATATATGAGAGGCCAAAGAGCATCTCCAGCCGCGCCCCCAACAGGCCCCCAGATGATTTTTTAGTGTCGGCGTCCAAAAATCGGCCCAGTCGCGCCCCAGAAGACTGTTTTTCGCCGGTTTGGGCCGAAACTGGCGCCGACAGACCCAGGCAGAACCCGGCGCGCCGCGGGGCACCGGGGCAAGTGATTTTGGCACAAACGAACTGCGGGCCCGCTGAGTCAGTGACACTCGCCTTGTCATCCTCACAGCGCCTCGGTTTCCCATGAGGAATCAATGCCAAGGATGCCGCCGGTCAGCCTTCCATTGATTCTTCACGGGCGGGGTGGCGACACCCCCCTCCCGCCACGCATACACATGGCGCCCAGCCCACGACTACTATAAAGCAATGCCTCCCCAAGCCTGTGGCCACACCCCGCCCACAGCCACCGAGCTCTGCCTCTCTCTCCCCGTGTGCATCCGCCGCCGACGCTCCTCCCCCCTCTCTTCCCGTGCCCAGACGCGATGATGGGCGAGCTGTTCTGAAAGTGCAACTATCCCTGGGTGGTTTTGGTAATTCCTAACAACATACAGCTCATTGAACTAATGTTATTTCAAGATGATCATTTCAGAAAGTTCAATGATTGGCATGGCATGGATTAGGAATGTGGACCCCTCAAAATGCTAATGACACATATTGGCTCAAGCTCAAGACTCTACATTTTTATTTTAGTTATCCAAGATCACATTAAGTCCATAGGAAAAGCCAATACTATTAAAAGGGGATGAGGTGTTGCTTAATGGATTACTTGCTCAAAATGCATAGTGATATGCTCCAAAAGCCCTCAACCACTTTCTCATATCCACATATGTACCAAACCAAAAGTCAAACTTGGCCCCACTGAAATTATCTATCCAGCGCCACCGAATTAATTTGACATAGCCACTTCCAGAAACCCTAGTCATTTCGGTCTCACCGATAGGGATCTCGGTCTCACCGAGATGGGATTGCAAACTCTCTGTTTCCCTTCGTAACGTTTCGGTCCAACCGAGATGAGCGATCGGTCCCACCGAGTTCGCAATGCAAACTCTCTATTTCCCTTTTGTAACTCTTCGGTCTTACCGAAATGAGCGATTCGGTCCCACCGAGTTTTCCTGACCAACTCTCTGTTTGCCTATTACAGAAATCAGACCTACCGAGTTTATGTGATCGGTCTCACCGAGATTACGTTATGCCCTAACCCTAATGAAATAGGTCTCACCGAGTTGACATGTCGGTCCCACCGAAAATCCTAACGTTCACATTTTGAACTAAATCGGTCTGGCCGAGTTTCATGATTCGGTCTCACCGAGTTTGGTAAATTCACTACAAGAAATATGTTAATATATAACAGTCCTGATCCGTCATGGATTAGTGAAAAACTGTCATGGGTGCCTGTCCATGACAGATTGAAATCCGTCATGTATATCGCGTCATAATTTTACAGCATACCTTACATGACGATTCTTGTCCGTCATGGATCTGTCCCAGGCCCGCCTAGGCCCAATCCATTGTGACAGAACAATCCGTCATGGACTAACACATGTAGGATTTTTGGTTGACCAATTAGAATGACGTGTCTACCTGTGTGGACATTATTTTTCTTCACAAAATTCATCATGGTTGAGCACATTAAACCATTTCTTTCGGCCTAATTTTAGCACAATGTGTTACACAAAGCCTAATGCCAATTTTGGTCCAAGAGAAAATATTTGTTAAATGTACAACATTACACAGTTCAACTGGTATGCAGCCTGCTCTATGTATCTACATCATAGCACTTTATAAAATCCTCAAAAAAAGATAACTTGCATTTTATATTGACAAAATATATCACACATCATGAGTACAATTCATTTTACATCAACAGATCATACAAACTGTTGAGGCTGTTATTTAGGTTCTTGCTGTCGGCCCTCCTAATGGAAACCATCATGTTTGATTGTGATGAGCAGCACCAAGTAGCCCACTTCCCAATCTTACCTGCATATTTACAAGAATATTAGATTATTTTAGATATGAACAGATAGTAGAAATAATATAATTACAACAAATATAAAAATGAATTACATGTTGTCCAAAAATCCTAAATCTTATAGTGCCTAGAAATGAGAATAACAATGTATCTACTATAAAATAAGAGTAAACATGAGGTTTCTTAAAAAATTATCAAAAGAAAAATGTGTCAAGTGACAAAGTAATACACACGTCAGAAAACTAAGTACTATATCATTGAGGTTGTCATTCAGGTTCTTATCGAACCTCTTGAAGGCAGCTATCATTTTGTGGTCATACCTAGAATATTTCACTAACAAACATATGCATGCTGTGAAGCCTCTGATCACCGAACCGGGCAGCGTAATCTTCAAATGTCCGTATGTCAACAAGTTTACAAATGAAACTCAAATATTTATGCTGCAAGTTCATCTCGAACTGCTGACAACAGTAAACAATGTGTAACATATTTAAGTGGTATAGACTGATCAAGCAACTTTAAGTAAATGCCAAAGGAGTGCCATGTAACAAATAATCTATTTACATGGTTACAGGAAATAGACTAGCAGCAATCTGTGAGCACATGTCTCTGTTACATGTGCAACTCTGGCATATACATACAGTTTGACATTTACTTTTCTTTCTTAATATACAGAACAGGTGGGCACGGGGTATAAAACTAGCTAAAATCTTAGCAGAGATACTCCAAGCAGGGCCATAGGTATAACAAGAGCTGTACATATGCTTAAGCTAGATACATCCTTGATACTTATCAAATCTGTAACTCATACAAGTATATAGCATGCTTAGAAAAATGTATCTTGTTCTTGAGCTTCCCGTGTTAAAACAGCATGGCAGATATTTCAAACTAAAATATTAGGTATTAGCTATAATGTGTTGCCTTTGCAGTTTTATATTGCTGCCAACGAAAAAGTTAGGCGATGACAGAAGAGTTCGGAATATGTATTTACCTCCTGTGTTTTGTCACCATGGATCGCCGTTGCAAGGAAACCTCTGTTGTATAGCCAATATCTCAATGAATCAGCTTCTCATTTTGTCTCCACGAAAACCGTTGTTAGTCTGTCCAGGCTAGAAAAATCAGAAAACTAGCATGAGAAAAATCTTAAAGAATAATAGCAAATAAACCCAATTGTTACAATCAAAGATGGCAGCAAATAATACCATATCGGTGAGTACGACAAGGTGCGATCAACAAAATATGTACTATTTGCTGCAACCAAATGATGGTAGTAAGTACATTTCAGGGATCTGACGCTGAACTTGTATGTAATTAGCGCAAGAGCAAGAGTAGGCTAGGAGGACTGATCAACAAAATGATGATATCAGATAGAAAGTTTGCGCAAATATATAACAGAGAAGCAGTGTAATAGCAGCGCTAGTTAACAATCTTACTCTTGGTCAATCGATTGAGTGAGATTTATGAATTACTTTTATTCCACAAACAAGAAAATCCAAGGAACCAACAGAAGCATCTCATGGGCATTTAATTATTAGATTATTAGTTTCTTAACTAACTAGTGGATCTCAGAAATTCTACACTGCTAGTGCTCTCATGGTGAGAGAAGAAACAGGAAATAGCAAACAGTACGGCCTAGTTTGGCAACACCTTTTTCCAGAACCATAGTATTCCAACACCTCAGTATTTCAATAGATGGGCAACAAATACTCCAGTTTCTGAAAAACATAGATTTTCTCAGTTTCGATAAAACTGCAGAGGTGTTTGGCAAGTGGCAGTTTTTCTCAGTTTTATTTGGTTTGCACAGTTACGTTGTTGCATGCATACTTAGCTACACTCATGGATCAACTCGTGCTAATGGCCACCGTATGCATGCAGCCTTGCACTGGCATGTTTTCTCCTAGATGGTAGGAAGGATCTGTAGTAGTAGAGTTATCTCTTGCAATCAATCAAAGAGCAAGCTAGTTACGACATGCACTGCAAGTCCACATCTGCCGCTCGTCCATCCTTGCCAGTGCCATACGGCTGCTCACAGACCTGTCAAAGACATCAAAGTGATCTGGAGCGATACACCCCTGTTAGAATCACCTCTGTGTGCATGTGTTTTCAGCCGGCACTAAGTAGTCATTTGTATGAGTACGTGTGCCCCTGTAGCCGGATAGATGGATCGACTAGCTATTGATTTTTTGTGTCACAGGTGTCGATGGACAGAGTGACAACCCAGCAAGCGTTTCCCAGTTTTTTGAAAAGAGATCGGGACCTCTTTTCTATATACTACAAAAAGACCACGGTTTTAGAGATATACCAGTACTTAAAAACTACAAAAATACTTTGGCTCCCAAACGCAGCCTACTATCTCTTGTTGGTTGTAGCTTACGAGTACCAGGAAACAAAGTGGCCACATTTTCTGTGCCAGGTTCAGTCCAAGAGAAAAGGATAGCCCCTGGAGAACTACGCTTGAGCAGAGTAGCAATCACTTAGAAAGAAATGAAAAACAGAGCGAGAAGGGTCAACCTTATTGTTCTCTATGGAATTGTGCTGGTTGGGGCGGAGGACCTGGCCATCGAGCTCGTCTAGCTCATCGGGCTAGAGCGTGGGGTCCTGGTGGTCGCCTTCCGTTGAACTGAAGAGGCGTAGATGTCCTGCTGATCTAAATCGAAGCAATAAACTTTCATTGGGGATGGGACAAAAAATGAAGTAATGAAGGAGATAGGAGACGGTGGGGGGAAGCAGGGAGGGACCTTGTGCGGGGCGTTGACGTTGCCGGAGAGGTCGAGCTCGGGCCTCCCGCAGGTCACGGTCGTCGTCCTCTCCTCATCCGGCGCTTGCTGCTCCAAATCTTCAGATGGCAAGGTAGCTGCGCCTCCTGGGAGAAGGAGGGAGGCCTGTGTCGCAGATCCATGGCCCAGGTCGTGAGCAGCAGTGGGGCGCCATAGCGGCTAGGGTTGGCCGCCTCTTACATCGGGCCGGTGTAACCGCTGTAGCCATGGATCTCGGGCGGAGAGGTGGAGGCGGAGGCGGAGGACGGGGCCGAAGAGAGGCGAGGCGTGCTGGCGGCGGATGGAGAAAGAGATTGGGGACGGGAGTGTCTTAGGGTTAGCTTTTATATGGGGAAAAATGTTTAGGGCTTTAGGCGGGCTCTAGTGGGCTTGCGGGTCTGTACTAGGCGGTTCATGACGAATTTCGAGACTGTCATCGGAAATCCGTCATGGATTAACAGGTTTGTTGTAGTGATTGTGTGTAACGGTTAGATTTTGTGTGGAGGCTATATATACCCCTCCACCCATCCTCCATTTGTGGAGAGAGCCATCAGAACGTGCCTACACTTCCAGCATACATTTTTTAAGAGAGAACCACCTACTCATGTGTTGAGACCAAGATATTCCATTCCAACCACAAGAATCTTGATCTCTAGACTTTCCCAAGTTGCTTTCCACTCAAATCATTTTTCCACCAAATCCAAATCTGTGAGAGAGAGTTGAGTGTTGGGGAGACTATCATTTGAAGCACAAGAGCAAGGAGTTCATCATCAACACACCATCTACTACCTTTTGGAAAGTGGTGTCTCCTAGATTGGTTAGGTGTCATTTGGGAGCCTCCGACAAGATTATGGAGTTGAACCAAGGAGTTTGTACGGGAAAGGAGATCGCCTACTTCGTGAAGATCTACCCTAGTGAGGCAAGTCCTTCGTGGGCGATGGCCATGGTGGGATAGACAAGGTTGCTTCTTCGTGGGTGGAGCCCTCCATGGACTCGTGCAACCGTTACCCTTCGTTGGTTGAAGTCTCCATCAACGTGGATGTACGATAGCACCACCTATCGGAACCACGTCAAAAATCTCCATGTCTACATTGCATTTGCTCCCTCAAAACTCCTCCCTTTACCTTCATGTGCAATGATTTACATTCCGCTGCTATACTCTTAGAATTGCATGTGTAGGTTGATTGCTTGACTTGTGCTAAGTTGGTAAAATCTGCCAAGACTTAAAATTGGGAAAATGATAGATTTTTATTTGGTCAAGTAGTCCAATCCCCCCCTCTAGACATACTTTCGATCCTACAAGTGGTATCAGAGCTTTGGTCTCCATTTGTCTTGATTCCCATTGCTTTGGTGATCATAGCCTTAGTTTCACAACCTAGAAGATTATGGCGTCTAGCGAGAGAAATTACCATCGTAGAGGTCCTTACTTTGATGGTACTAAATTTTCTAGTTGGAAGCTGATAACCCACAAGTATAGGGGATCAATTGTAGCCTCTTTCGATAAGTAAGAGTGTCGAACCCAACGAGGAGCTAAAGGCAGAACAAATATTCCCTCAAGTTCTATCGACCACCGATGCAACTCTACGCACGCTTGACGTTCGCTTTACCTAGAACAAGTATGAAACTAGAAGTACTTTGTAGGTGTTTTTGGATAGGTTTGCAAGATAATAAAGAGCACGTAAATAAAATCTAGGGGTTGTTTAGATAAATAAGCAATAAAGTTAGTATAGCGAGTGTGGTAAAGTGGTGGTAGGAGTTGTGAAATTGTCCCTAAGCAATTGACTGCGTTAAGAGACCGATAGCAAGCTTTATGTGGGAGAGGCCACTGCTAGCATGCCATCCCTGACTTGGAATTCTATGCACTTATGATTGGAACTATTAGCAAGCATCCGCAACTACTAACGTTCATTAAGGTAAAACCCAACCATAGCATTAAGATATATTGGTCCCCCTTCAATCCCGTATGCATCAATTTCTACGCTAGACTGAAGTTTCTATCACTCTTGCCCTCCAATACATAGTCCTATCAACGTACAACTAACCCTATGGTGTGATCCACGCGCGCGCTCATGTGGTGGGCACCAAAGGACAGCAACATAACCACAAGCAAATTAAATCAATCATAGCAATTCATCAACCACCGATAGGACACCGAAAATCTACTCAGACATCATAGGATGGCAACACATCATTGGATAATAATATGAAGCATAAAGCACCATGTTCAAGTGGAGGGTACATCGGGTTGCGGGAGAGTGGACCGTTGTAGATAGAGGGGCGAAGGTGATGGAGATGTTGGTGAAGATGACGGAGGTGTTGGTGTAGATCGTCGTCACACGATGATGGCCCCGGCGGTGTTCCGGCGCCACCGGGAGAGAGGGGGAGAGAGCCCCCCTTCTTCTTGTTCTTCCTTGACCTTCTCCCTAGATGGAAGAAGGGTTTCCCCTCTGGTCCATGGCCTCCATGGCGGCGGAGGGGCGAGAGCCCCTCCGAGATTGGATCTGTCTCTCTGTCTCTCTCTGTTTCTGCGTTCTCATATTCTGCCCTTTCAGCGTTTCTTATATTCCCAGAGATACGTAACTCCGATTGGGCTGAAATTTTAACACAATCTCTATCCGGATATTAACTTTCTTGCGGCTAAAGAAGGGTATCAACCGCCTTACGGGGTGGCCACGAGGGCCCAGGGCGCGCCTGACCCCCTGGGGCGTTCCCCCCTGCCTCATGGCCCCCTCGGGCATCGTCTCGCGTTGATTTTTCTCCCCAAAAATCACATATATTCCAAAAAATCTCCATCAATTTTTCTCCCGTTTGGACTCCATTTGATATGGATTTACTACGAAACAAAAAACATGCAACAAACAGGAACTAGCACTGGGCACTAGATCAATATGTTAGTCCCCAAAAATAGTATAAAAAGTTGCCAAAAGTATATGAAAGTTGTATAATATTGGCATGGAACAATCAAAAATTATAGATACGACGGAGACGTATCAGAAGCATCAGATGAAAATGCATATTCTTGGACATAACCCTGCTGTTTGGGCTATTATGTGTATTGGCTTGCAAGGTGAATTCTTTGATGGGAGAGAACCGAACCATGAAGCTAGCGCGGTAGAATTGAAGATGTTGCAATACAATGATCAAGCTTGCAATATCCTCTTCAACGGACTGTGCCCCAAAGAATTCAACAAAATCAGCCGCCTTGAAAATGCAAAGGAAATTTTGGATACATTGATTGATATGCATGAAGGTACCGACTCCGTCAAGGAATCCAAATTGGATGTGCTTCAAAGTCAACTTGACAAGTTCAAAATAAAGGATGGTGAAGGTGTCGCTGAAATGTACTCTAGGCTTGCTCTCATCACAAATGAGATTGCCAGCTTAGGAAGCGAAGAGATGACCGATAGATTCATCATCAAGAAGATCCTAACAGCCTTGGATGGAAAATATGATAACGTGTGCACATTGATACAAATGATGCCCAATTACAAATATCTCAAGCCAACAGAAGTGATTGGAAGAATTGTTGCTCATGAGATGTCACTCAAGGATAAAGAAGAGCTTCACAACAAGTCTAGTGGTGCTTACAAAGCCTCATGTGATAAACAAGCCTTCAATGAAGAATTGAGCTTAATGGTGAAGAATTTCAACAAGTTCTACAAGAGTAGAAGCAAAGCAAGAAGTTCCAAGTCAAGGTCCTACAATGACAAAAGATCTTCGAGTCGTGAGCGTAATTGCAACAATTATGTAAGACCCGGACACTACTCCAATGAGTGTACAACTCCCTACAAAAGAAGAGAAGATTCACCCAAAAGGAGAAGTTGAAGAGAAGAATCACCTCCAAGAGAGAGAAGGAGTAGAGATGATCGTTATGAACGAAGAACCTCTCGCAGAAGTAAGGATTCGAAAAGGAAGGACAAGTCATCTAGGAGCTACACAAAATGTCGGAGTAATCGACCACGGGTACCCCGAGGACGGCAAGACGATATTTCAAGACATCGGGGCTAGCAAAGCCCCTTAGTCCGACTGTCCGGCCGCTCCTGCCGGCTCCCCGTCCGACTGCTCTGACCAGCCGGCTGCCGACTGCGCCAACCAGCCGGCTGCCGACTGCGCCAACCAGTCGGCTGCCGACTACACCAAACAGTCGGCTGCCGACTGCAACTCGACCCGACACCGACAAGACCCCGACGTGATGGCCATACCGCGGACGAGACGGCTGTACCTCATGTCATCATGTATAGTGTCACTTGTCCCTTGACACTATTTATGAAGTGACCCAGGGGACAAACATGACACCCCATCATGCCCCCTTGTTCCCATGGCACTACCTAGCTTACTTCCTAAGCTACCCACATAGCTTACATATCAAGCTAGCTCCACACTATATATATGGGCTCACATCCATCCATCCAGGGAGGATGAATTCCCTCACGCATGCACACATGCCACGCACGGTGGAGCACTCTCATACCCACTTGCTAGCTAGCTCATACACCCATATAAGACATATGCAAAGCCAGATGCCTATGGCACTGAGCTCAGATACAGCTCCAGGAGCAACTCTGTACCAGATAGATATACCAGATATACTCAGACATGCAGGAGTAGGGGTGTTATCTCTCCGGAGAGCCCCGAACCTGGGAAACTAGCGCGTGCTACTCGCATACCCGCTCCCAATCCTATCAGCAGCAGTCTTACCCTCACACTAAGCCCTTGTGGCATCTGTCGACTCGCAAGCCCCCCGTGAGAATACCACGACAGTTGGCGCCCACGGTGGGGCGGTATTATGCTACCGCGCTGCTGCTGGTTTCGCAGTCCGGGCGGGACCATCTTCGTCATCTCCGCCGCGGCGGCGCGCCGTCTCTCCGGTAGCGCTCGGGGGCTCGACTTCGACCCGCCCCCGGAGCGGCCGTGCGGGATGGCGCGTCCTCGCCGTCGGCTTCGCCATCTTCGTCTTCACCAACGCAGCGCCGACCGTCCGTCCGCGCGCGGGGCCTCGTTTCGATCGGCCATGGCCATCCACGCGTCGCTCGCGTCTTCTTCCCTCCACATTGCACCTTGCTCCGGCTGAGTCGCGCGTCGCTCCTCCATATACCATCGGCTTGCAAGCTAGCTAGATGCAAGTCAACCGTGGTCATACACTACCCATACACCATTCGTATATATGTTGTACATTTTCCAGACGCAAGCAAGATATGCCTAGTACACTGCTCATACAATAGCTGGACGCCACCCATACTCTGCTCACGGTGGCTGGACGCGAAAAGGACAACGCACGCACGACAGTCAACTGTGGCTTGCACGTCCTGCTCGCGCGCTATTCCCGACCCTGTGTCTGCGCGCCCGCGCACGTCCCCGTGTCTGCGCGCCCGCCGCCTGGGTCACCGTTGCGCCTCCCGCGGCTCTGCTCCTCCGCCCGTCTTCGGCCGCCCCGGGCCCGGCTTCGCCCGTCGCCGGCTCCCT
>NC_041388.1:291882248-291911195 GCF_002162155.2 Triticum dicoccoides
TTCCGGCCGCCCCAGGCCCGGCTTCGCCCGTCGCCGGCTCCCTCGCGCCCATAGCCACCTGCTCCGGTCCCGCTGCGCTGCTACGGTGCCCCGACGCCTCCCCGCCGGCTCTGCCTCCGACCCGGTCCGCCGCCTCCGCTGCCGCACCGCGTCCCGGCCGCCGGCTTCTGCCGCGACCCGGCCGCTGGCTTGGCATGCCATCCGACCTCCGCAGCGTCCCGCTCCTACTGACTGCTCAAGCGGCGAAAAGAAGAGAAAAAGAGAAAGAGAAAGAGAGAGGTCGGCTGGTTCGGCACAGTGCGCCGGCTGAAGCAGAGAGAAAAATCAAAGGGCCAACTGCAAAAAAAAAGAGGTCTGGCTGCCCACATGGAGTTGGACAGAGAGAAGAAACAGAAAGTGGCCGGCTCCCACCACCCGGATGGCCGGGTCGCGCCCGTTTCCCGGACGGCCAGCTCCTGCTACCCGGGCAGGCCGGGTCCTCACGCCCGCTACCCGACTTTAAAAAAAATAGCTGTGTCCGATTGCTCTCAGCCGGCGCAAATGAAGAAAAAAGAAGAAGACAAAGTAGTCGTCGGGAGATCCGGCCCAACTGCTTAGCAGTCGGCCTGAATCTCGGGGGCTACACCCAGCGGGTGCGCTGACGCGCCCCCGCGAAGAAGAAGACAAAGTAGCTGCCGGGAGATCCGGCCCGACTGCTCAGCAGTCGGCCCGAATCTCGGGGGCTACACCCAGTGGGTGCGCTGATGTGCTCCCGCGAAGATGAAGACAAAGTAGTTGCCGGAAGATCTGGCTCGACTGCTTAGCAGTCGGCCCGAATCTCGGGGGCTACACCCAGCGGGTGCGCTGACGCGCTCCCGCGAAGATGAAGATAAAGTAGTCACCGGGAGATCCGGCCCGACTGCTCAGCAGTCGGCCCGAATCTCGGGGGCTACACCCAGCGGGTGCGCTGACGCGCCCCCGCGAGAGAGAGAAGACAAAGTAGTCGCCGGGAGATCCGGCCCGACTACTCAGCAGTCGGCCCTAATCTCGGGGGCTACACCCAGCGGGTGCGCGGACGCGCCCCCGCGAGAGAGAGAAGACAAAGTAGTCGTCGGGAGATCCGGCCCGACTGCTCAGCAGTCGGCCCGAATCTCGGGGGCTACACCTAGCGGGTGCGCTGACGCGCCCCCGCGAGAGAGAGAAGACAAAGTAGTCGTCGGGAGATCCGGCCCGACTACTCAGCAGTCGGCCCGAATCTCGGGGGCTACACCCAGCGGGTGCGCTGACGCGCCCCCGCGAAGAAGAAGACAAAGTAGTTGCTGGGAGATCCAGCCCGACTGCTCAGTAGTCGGCCCGAATCTCGGGGGCTACACCCAGCGGGTGCGCTGGCGCGCCCCCGCGAAGATTGTAGACAAGAGAAGAGTTCTGTCCGGCTCCCCCAGCCGGCAGAAGAGAAGAAAAAGAACATTGCAAGACGCCTCGCCGCCTGGCCGGTCGAGCCTGACCGGCCGGAACCCCCCTTCGAGCACCCGGGGGCTCGAAGGCTACACCCAGCGGGTGCGCCGACGCGCTCCGCGAGCGCCGAGTCGCGCCGGCTGTTTTCGACGACCGCGACTACACGAAAATCAATGTGAGCTCCTCGCCCGCATATTTTTGCATCATGCAAGCACGGATAACCCCGAGCGATGCTCGGGTGCTATCTCCGCATTTTTTATTATAGTTGCATCACTGTTCGCCCCGGCGCCAGCCAGAGTTGGCCCGGGACTGGCCGCTTGGCCTGAGACGTTAGTTCCCGCAAACGGCTTAGTAGCGTGCGCAGTACCAAAGGCTCACTCTTAGTCACAGACCGCAGAGCGGCTGTCCGGCTAGCAAGGGTGAATGCTGGAGGCCACCCACACGAAAAACGTCCAGGAAGAAAAACGGTTCGGGCGACCCGGCCGTTTTCCTTTACAAGTATCTACTTGGTTGAATCTGCTCCTAGACTCTGAGTACTGTACACTCCACTTCGCGGCCCACTCTTAGCCACAGACCGCAGAGCGGCTGTCCGGCAAGCAAGAGCGCAAGCCAAAAAGCGGAGGGAACACGAAAAAGATTAAGGGGCTCGGACGAAACCGAGTCGGCACCCTCCACATAAAACTTGCAATGCTAAAAGCAAACATTTGATATATCCGCATGGACTAACTTTGTCTTTTTTCATGATCATTTCCATGAACACTTACCAAAAAACCTCCGCCCAACTTTGCCAAGATGCCCGAAGGCTTGGGGGCTACTATCGGAGTAATCGACCACGGGTACCCCGAGGACGGCAAGACGATATTTCAAGACATCGGGGCTAGCAAAGCCCCTTAGTCCGACTGCCCGGCCGCTCCTGCCGGCTCCCCGTCCGACTGCTCTGACCAGCCGGCTGCCGACTGCGCCAACTAGCCGGCTGCCGACTGTGCCAACCAGCCGGCTGCCGACTACACCAAACAGTCGGCTGCCGACTGCAACCGGACCCGACACCGACAAGACCCCGACGTGACGGCCATACCGCGGACGAGACGGTTGTACCTCATGTCATCATGTATAGTGTCACTTGTCCCTTGGCACTATTTATGAAGTGACCCAGGGGACAAGCATGACACCCCATCATGCCCCCTTGTTCCCATGCCACTACCTAGCTTACTTCCTAAGCTACCCACATAGCTTACATATCAAGCTAGCTCCACACTATATATATGGGCTCACATCCATCCATCCAGGGAGGATGAATTCCCTCACGCATGCATACATGCCACGCACGGTGGAGCACTCTCATGCCCACTTGCTAGCTAGCTCATACACCCATATAAGACATATGCAAAGCCAGATGCCTATGGCACTAAGCTCAGATACAGCTCCAGGAGCAACTCTGTACCAGATAGATATACCAGATATACTCAGACATGCAGGAGTAGGGGGTTATCTCTCCGGAGAGCCCCGAACCTAGGTAACTAGCGCATGCTACTCGCATACCCGCTCCCGGTCCTATCAGCAGCAGTCTTACCCTCACACTAAGCCCTTGTGGCATCTGTCGACTCGCAAGCCCCCTGTGAGAATACCACGACACAAAACGAAGACATCAAGCTCATGTTGGTGAATGGGTATGCGGTTCCGACTCCGACCATCACTCCGAGAGAAGTTATCACTCCGACTCCGAATATACTCAAGATGAAGGTGTTGCTGGTCTAGCACCTGTGTCAACCAACTCCTATGACATATTTGACTCACCAAATGAAGGAATTGGAAGATGCTTCATGGATAAAGGCCTAAAGGTATCACACCCCGAGTATGTTGATTTCAATAGTGATGAAGATGATTTGCTAGGTGATGATGATTTACTTGTTGACAACTCTAGTGATGAAAACTATGATGAAATTGCTATTAATCATGCTAATCAAGATAAAACGAATGATGATGATAAGAAGGAGATTGAGCGTCTAACTAAATAACTAAACACTCTTAAGTTAGCTCATGAAACTACCTTGGAAAATCATCGAGAGCTTTTAAAAACTCATGAGAAGCTACGCTTTAAAAAGCTCAACCTTGAGCAAGAGCATGGGTTCTTAAAAGCAATCAATGATGATCTTCGCAAGAAAAGTTCTTCTTACATTGCCAAGCGTTTACTCTTGTCTACTTACATGCCACATGTAAAAACTAGCAACAAGAGTAAGAAAGATTCTTCTTCTAGTAGTAACAATAATCATATTAAATCCAACATTGTTACTTCTAGTAGTTCTCTTGATTCCACTAATGATTCTCTTAGCCAAGTTACACTTGAGCAAGAAAATAGCTTATTGAAGGGAATTACACAGAAAGGTGGTTACAAGAGCCTTGCCGGGAGTAAGCAATTTGAGGAAATTGTACGCAAGCAAGGAAGGCACCGGAAGAATCAAAGTGTTGGTTTTGAACGAAAGTTCAATCCCAATGGAGTTGAGTGGGAAGAAGATCAATACCCCAAAACGAAGTGTGTTCCCCAACAAGAGAAGTATGATCCTACTTCTTTCCAAGGGACACAAGCTCAAGATGATCTTCCACCACAAGACCACAAGCAAAAGGGCAAGGACAAGCTTCAAGAGGACATTGATGCATTTGAAGAAGCTCCTAAGGCCTTGGTCAAGTGGGTTCCCAAGACTACATCAAGTTCTACTTCATCAAGTACGACTACAACTCCAAGGATTCCCATCAAGATGATGTGGATCCCGAATAAGAAGAACTAGAGAGTTCTTGAGGGTGACTCCGCCAACATACTTCACTCATATAATTTTGGCGAGGACAAGTGCAAACAACTTCCACATCTTGCACTAGTTCAAGAAGTCACAAACCCTCTTGTTTGTAAGACAAGGGACAAGGTAACCTAATGCTTTCATGGACATCATCTTGTGTGAACATCACTATATGTCTATGGATATCTTTGTTTGTTCCTTGTGGGACTAACCCGTGTGGGTATTGAAAGTGCAACTCACTCCAATGGATTGCTCCAAATGATCTACATCAACATTGAGCATCCACATCTTCAACATCTACATGAAGTCATCATTGACAAAACCCAAGGTTAGTTCATCCCTCTTAGGGGGGATATCACATCTAGGGGGAGCTTTACTCTAAAATATTGAGCTAAAGCAACTCTAATGGTGTGAACACAATAATGATTTATGTAAAAGTGGTAACCCTACTTGTGCTTAAATGATGAGTATGACCTACGATCAAATGTTCTCATTTGACTCCTTAGTCAATATACTCATATATAGATGACCTAGTCATCACCAATTGCTTGATAGATGCTAGAGTGTTTGTGCATGCTTTTCCACATATTTCATTTGCCATTTTATTGTGTGAGCATGTTAATTGCGTATTTTACTCATTTGGGGACATCCATTTGTTGCTTTGATTGTTTGGCTATTTTTCTTTTGCCAAATGGATGGACAAGAATGCCTAAGAACTTCCTCTAGTTATCTATGCTTTTCTCGTCTCAAACCCTATTCGTGCTACATCACAAAGTTTGATCAAGTCAGATTTGAACACTCAGTGTGAGGAGCACTCGGAGTCCCCGAATCGTCATAGACTTAAACTTCCAAAACCTCTCTGTGCATTTCGGTCTGACCGATTCATCATTTTCAGTCTGACCGAGTTCACTGAGTTGATCTAGGTTTTCAATCTCGATGCAACCGATTAGAACTTTTCGGTCACACCAAGTTGCAGTAACCGCTTGTGATTATGCATCTCGGTGCCACCGAGTTGTTCCACTCGGTCACACCGACAGGGCCAGGATATATATACTGATGGGTGAGATTTTGGAGATTTCTTCAAAACCCCTCAGCCCGCGCGTGTCCTGCTCTGCCGCCTCGGGTCTCCGGATCATCCTCTCGTCGCTAGCGACCTCCCGCCGTTGGTTTCCATCACCGTCAATGGATTTAAACGTCACCGTTGGTGCCGTAGCGAGCTCATCGCCTGTAACGCCCGAATAATCATGCTACAGTGATCTCACGTTAATGGTGACACGTCACCTCTGTCACTGTAATTAATCTCGGGTTAATTCAAAACCGTTTCAAATTTAAATCCTAAATAAGTCAAACGACAAAAGTTTTCAAATATTAAAATGAAATGTTCGGGCTATGTCTATTATTGCATCGGTAAATATTGGTGAAGAAACCACACCTTTATAAAATGTTTAAATAATATGAGATGGGTAAAACAGCAGCAAAACAATTATTTTAAATGCTTTTAAATACTAAACAAATGTTAATCTAGTTTATATAATCACCAAACTTTTTGGAGTAGGTGGCCTATGTTATTATGCTAATTTAGGAGTAGGGGTTATATTTTTGTAAAGCTGTTTTGCTAACTAAAATAAATAAAATAGAAAAGGGAAAAATAATAAAAACAGAAAAAACAAAAGAAATTAAAAGCCCCCCCCCCTCACTGGGCCTCGGCCCAGCTGGCCATCCAACTAGGCCGGCCCACCTAACCCTTGCTTAACCCCCTGCCTCTCCCCATGACCTAGCCACTACCCAGTCAACCCCCCACGATCCCCTTCTCCCCTCCTCGCGCGATCTGGATCGGGCGCACGCCCCGCCCCCGACACGGTCGCCCTCGCCGCCCGAAACGACTCCGCCGCCCGAGGACCTCGCTGGACCGCCTCCACCTCGTCGTCGCCTTCCTCGTCTTCCTCCCCGACTCGCGTCACCAAGCCTCGCCGCCCTGTGCCCCTGCAACGCCGGTGAGGCCATCGGCCTCCGCCTTCCCTCCTCCTCTTCCCCTTCATCGCCTTGCACACTCGCCGATCGGGCCTCGAACATGCTCACCACGACCATGCCGCGCCCCTACCACCGTCCGCAGCTCGAACCGCTCCCCCACCTGCCGGTTCTCGGCCACACCTGCTGCGCCGCCGCCCAGCTCCGCCATGGCCCTCCTCCCTTCACCCCGCGGCCTCCCTCTGCTTCCTCTGGAAGCGCGTGAGCGCGCGCTCGCCCCCGGTGGCCTCCGTGACTCGAGTTGCCGCCCATAGCAGCGATTTGGCGTGCCTCCGCCGTGGCTCGAGGCCACCAGCGTTTAATCGCCGGCCTAATAGGCCATTAGTGCTAATTGCGCTATTAACCCTCCTGATAAGCCACTAACACATGGGGCCACCCCGCTAATTAATTAGTTGGCTAAATAAACCTCTTTTAATTTACCTCTCATTGACAGTTGGGCCCCACCACTTGTTTGAGTTAATTTAAAAGGTTAAACTCTGGTAAAACAGGCTCTGTCTATGACAGGTGGCCCCCTGGTCAGTTTAACTAGTCAACGTCCACAGTTGACTGCTGACTGGGCGGTCAACTGGGACCACTGTCAGCCACACATTACACCCCTGGGTACACTTCTCTGTGTACCCATAGCAATTAGTGTATATTATTTTTCGAATTAAATTAAATCCAGTAAATTAGAAAATGTGTTAAAACTTTAAAAATTAATATAAAATAATCCGTAACTCGGATGAAAATACTTTGTACATGAAAGTTGCTCAGAACGACGAGACGAACCCGGATACACAGCCCGTTCGTTCGCCACAGATCCCTAGCATAGCGAACACGCAACTTTCCCCCTCCGTTTCATCTGTCCAAAACGCGAAACACCGGGAATACTTTTCCGAATGTTTTCCCCCTTCACCGGTACCACCTCGTACCACGTTAGGGCACACCTAGCATCACGTTTTGTCATGTCATGCATCATTATGCATCTGTTTGCATTATATTTATTGTTTCTTCCCCCTCTTCTCTCGCTAGACACCGAGACCGACGCCGCTGCTACCCAGTACGACTACGGTGTCGACGACCCCTCTCTCTTGCCAGAGCAACCAGGCAAGCCCCCCCCCCTTTTGATCACCAGATATCGCCTACTCTTCTCTATACTGCTTGCATTAGAGTAGTGTAGCATATTACTGCTTTCCGTTCATCCTATCCTGATGCATAGCCTGTCCTTGCTACTACTGTTGTTACCTTTACCTGCAATCCTAATGCTTAGTATAGGATGCTAGTTTATCATCAATGGCCCTACATTCTTGTCCGTCTGCCATGCTATACTATCGGGCCGTGATCACTCGGGAGGTGATCACGGATATATACTATATACTTTATACATGATACATGTGATGACCAAAGTCGGGTTGGCTCGAGGAGTACCCGCAGTTGATTCACGAATTGGGGGCTGGAAGGACATACTTTCCCGACGGCCCTCTGTGTGGATCTTTGTGGCGAAGCGACAGGGCAGGTTGAGACCACCTAGTAGAGAGGTGGGCCTGGCCCTGGTCGGCGTTCGCGGTTATTTCAAAATAACACGCTTAACGAGATCTTGGTATTTGATCTGAGTCTGGCCACTGGCCTATACGCACTAACCATCTACGCGGGGACAGTTATGGGCACTCGACGTCGTGGTATCAGCCGAAGCCTTCGTGACGTTAGCGACTGAGTAGCGCGCGCCGGATTGGACTGGAACGCCTACTAGGCTAGGTCTGCTTCCGGCCGCATTCGCAACGTGCAGGTGTGCAAAGGGCGATGGGCCCAGACCCCTGCGCCGTAGGATTTAGACCGGCGTGCTGACCTCTCTGTTGTGCCTAAGTAGGGTTGCGACGTGTTGATCTTACGAGGCCGGGCATGACCCAGGAAAGTGTGTCCGGCCAAATGGGATCGAGCGTGTTGGGTTATGTGGTGCACCCCTGCAGGGAAGTTGATCTATTCGAATAGCCGTGATCTTCGGTAACAGGACAATTTGGAGTTGTACCTTGACCTTATGACAACTAGAACTAGATACTTAATAAAACACACCCTTCCAAGTGCCAGATACAACCGGTGGTCGCTCTCTCACAGGGCGACGAAGGGAGGATCATCGGTTAGGATTATGCTACGTGATGATACTTGGAGGACTTCAGTCTACTCTCTTCTACATGCTGCAAGACGGAGGCTACCAGAAGCGTAGTCTTCGAAAGGACTAGCTATCCCCCTCTTATTCCGGCTTTCTGCAGTTCAGTCCACATATAATAGCCTTATTCCAGTTGATACCAATGCATACATATGTAGTGTAGCTCCTTGCTTGCGAGTACTTTGGATGAGTACTCACGGTTGCTTTCTTCCTCTTTTCCCCCTTTCCCTTCTACCTGGTTGTCGCAACCAGATGTTGGAGCCCAGGATCCAGACGCCATCGTCGACGACGACTCCTACTACACCGGAGGTGCCTACTACTACGTGCTGCCCGCTGATGACGACCAGGAGTAGTTAGGAGGATCCCAGGCAGGAGGCTTGCGCCTCTTTCGATCTGTATCCCAGTTTGTGCTAGCCATCTTATGGCAACTTGTTTAACTTATGTCTGTAGTCAGATATTGTTGCTTCCTATGACTCGTCTATGATCGAGCTCTTGTATTCGAGCCCTCGAGGCCCCTGGCTTGTAATATGATGCTTGTATGACTTATTTTATTTGTAGAGTTGTGTTGTGATATCTTCCCATGAGTCCTTGATCTTGATCGTACACATTTGCGTGCATGATTAGTGTACGGTCAAATCGGGGGCGCCACATCGCCGAACTAGGGTATGAGTTCGACCCCTTGTGCATTCTTTTTTACTTCCGATTCCAAGCACAAGGTCAATGCCATGTTCTTTACCACGTTTGAGATCATCCTGTCTAGCAGAACATCCCATAGATTAGATTTGATTCAAAAATTTAGGGTTAGATTTCTGTCGAACTCATCTCGGACCGACCTATTTGTGGAAATCGGTCTCACCGATTTGTCCTAGGCCATTGCACTTGCATTTTTCGGTCTGACCGGGAGTTGCAAATCAGTGCGGCCGAGTTCGACTCTCTGTGAAACCCTGGCAATCTCGAAGTCACTGAACTGTGTCTCGGTCTGACCGATTTCACCAGTTTAGACTCCAAAAGTTGCTTTGGTGTCACCAAGTTTAACAAGTCGGTAGCTCCGAAAGGCTTTCTGTTGAAAACTAAAACTAAGTTTTTTACTCATTTGTTTTGAAAAACCTTTGCACTTTGTGATGTTCATCCACTCTACCTCATCTATATCCATTCATAGGGTCTGCTGTCAGTTTGCTTTGCCAGTATGTCTGATCAAAGTGATAGCCAAGACAAGTCAGAAGAGCAAGTGAACATGAGTGAGGGCACTAGTCCCTCTAGCAACTATGATGATGGCAGCAGGAGTACTCCAAGCAATTTTCCCAAAGCAGCTACTAGGCAGAGAAAGAAGAGGAATTCTGACTCAGAGGATGAGGACTATGTGGCTACTAAGGAGGAAGTGAGCTCCAAGAAGAAAGTGTTGAAGAAGGAATATGGAACTACTACTGCAACAAAGCCTGGTTTGCACAAGAAGGCACCTGCTAAGAGGATTCCCATGTCAAAAGCCAGAGCATCCACTCTTGAGACTTCTAAGTCAACTAAAGAGGCTGCTGGTGAAGGCAAGAAGAGGAAGGAGAGGGTCAAGAAGACCATTGCCAAAGTTATTGGTAGATCCTCTATGATGAGAGATCTAGCTGAAGATGAAGAAGAGGAAGAGGATGTTGCACCAACATCAAAAACTCAGCTGATGAGGGATGCCATCAAGTCTGGGGCTGCCCCTTCAAAGCCCGAGACTGCCCCCAAAGCATCTGCTCAAGCTTCAAAGACTTCAAAGCCCAAGAGAAGCACAAGAAATATTCCAGCTGCCGAGAAGAACAAGGCCCTAGTGCCTAAGATTGATGAAGAAGATGCTGAAGCCCAAGTGCTTAGGAAGCTCAAACTTAAGATTCCAGATCATGATGACAGTCATCCAGTGGCAGAAGACATGAACATCGGGAAGGATGCAGGTCTCGGATTTTGGAGGCAGTCTGATCCATATGCTGTGAGGAGAAAGACTGTTGTGGACTACAAGTTCCATACCAAGGAGCAGCAGGATTTCTATGAGACCATCTTGCTTGACAAGAAGCCCATTGTGTGTGATATGAAGTGGGTTGATTGGGAGTATATCGATGAGAATGAATACCACTTTCCAGGAGTGCATGAGAGCTTCAGATCTTGTGGAGTAGATGACTTTGTGGGACAGAAGCTTACCAAATGGAATGATGAGCTCATTATGCAATTCTATTCTACAGCTCATTTCTATCCAGATGGTAGAATCGTTTGGATGTCTAAAGGTACAAGGTATCAATCAATTGTTAATGAGTGGGCTAAATTGATCAATGCCCCTGAAGAGCATGAAGATGACTTGGATGTCTATGCCAAGAAGAAGAAAGACCACAACTCAATGGCCAACATGTACAAGGAAATTCCAGACCAAGCATTGGAAACTCATAAGCTTGGGTTTGTTCACTATTTGTTGTCTGGATTGGCCACCATCAACACCAATCTGAGACATGCTTTGTTGCCAAAATCTGGAGATCACAAGATGATCAGAGGTCATTCTATCAACTTGCTCCAACTGTTTGATGTGCCCCAAAAGTTTAAAGTCATGAGCCTGATTGTGGAAACAATCAAGAGGACAGCTGCAGATCAGAAGAGATCTTGTGGGTATGCTCCACATATTCAGGTGCTCATCAACTCCAAGATGGGCACTGGCACTTATCTTTTGGACAAGGAGCATCTACCTTTGAGACCAGATTTTGAGGACAACACTGTTGTCATGAATGAAGAAGATCCTATAAATGTGCAAGCACAAGAAAAGAGAGAGAAGGCAAATGCTGAGAAGGCTACAAAGATGCCAAGTGTTGAATAGGCATCTCAAGTGTTCCTAAAGTCAAAACAAGATCAGCTTGCTTATCTGATTCAAGCAACTTTGAGGATTGAGAAGGGCTTGGCCACCCTGACTCAAAATCAGGAGAGCTTGGAAAGGATCATTGAAACAAGGTTCTATGATCTTGATCTTAAAGTGATTGAGATGCAGACAATAGTTGAGCAGCTCCAGGAAGAAGCTGAGGAGAGGAAAGGGTAGGCTACCACAGATGCCTTTTAGAGAGTGCCAAGAGGTCAGAGATCTACTGCAGTGCCCATGGCTGACACTAGAGCTACCACATCAGCACCAGCAGCCATAGCTTCGGTGCCACCTCTAGTTGCAACTCCATCAGCTCCAACAACTTCTACAGATGCTTTCGTCCTTGGAGTCCTCTCAACACCACCTCCCGGAGATCAAGCCTAGAGATACGCATAGCACTATGCATTTTCATACTTTTTTGGTAACTTGTTGCCAAAGGGGGAGAAATGTATAGATCATAGGCTTCGAGAGAGTGTGTTTTGCTTCTTTTGTCTCTCTTTCTATTTGTTGATACTTTTGTGTGCTTGCTTAATACTTTATGTCTATGTGTGTGAGATACTTTTATGATCATGTGTTTGATCATATCCTACTTTAATGCTTATGCTTGAATGATGTTATGTTTTATATATCTTGTATGATCATTCACTTTGCTTGGTGATGAGTGCATGTTTTTACTTTCTATCATTTTGACATGGAAGAGTAACCCATGATCCTAATCGATTGTGCATTTGCATTCAAAAGCAAATTTTAAATAATGCACAAATTTAGGGGGAGCTCTTGCTTATCACATACTTCTCAAAGCAACGTTGCGTTTCAATCTTATTATAATTTGTCTAAGCTTTGATCTATATGTGTCATCAATTACCAAAAAGGGGGAGATTGAAAGTGCAACTATCCTTGGGTGGTTTTGGTAATTCCTAATAACATATACCTCATTGAACTAATGCTATTTCAAGATGATCATTTCAAAAAGTTCAATGATTGGCATGGCATGGATTAGGAATGTGGACCCCTCAAAATGCTAAGGACACATATTGGCTCAAGCTCAAAACTCTATATTTTCATTTTAGTGATCCAAGATCACATTGAGTCAATAGGAAAAGCCAATACTATTAAAAGGGCATGAGGTGTTGCTTAATGGCTTGCTTGCTCAAAATGCTTAGTGATATGCTCCAAAAGCCATCAACCACTTTCTCATATCCACATATGTCCCAAACCAAAAGTCAAACTCGGCCCCACCGAAATTATCTATCTGGCGCCACCGAATTCATTTGACATAGCCACTGCCAGAAATCCTAGTCATTTCAGTCTCACCGATAGGGGTCTCGTTCTCACCGAGATGGGATTGCAAACTCTATGTTTCCCTTCGTAACATTTTGGTCCAACCGAGATGAGCGATCGGTCCCACCGAGTTCGCAATGCAAACTCTCTGTTTCCCTTTCGTAATGTTTCGGTCTTACCGAAATGAGCGATTTGGTCCCACCGAGTTTGCCTGACCAACTCTCTATTTGCCTATTACAGAAATCGGACCTACCGAGTTTATGTGATCGGTCTCACCGATATTATGTTATGCCCTAACCCTAATGAAATCAGTCTCACCAAGTTGACATGTCGATCCCACCGAAAATCCTAACATTCACATTTTGAACTAAATCGGTCTGACAGAGTTTCATGATTCAGTTTCACCGAGTTTGATAAATTGTGTGTAACGGTTAGATTTTGTGTGGAGGCTATATATACCCATCCTCCATTTGTGGATAGAGCCATCAGAACGTGCCTACACTTCCAGCATACATTTTCTGAGAGAGAACCACCTACTCATGTGTTGAGACCAAGATATTCCATTCCAACCACAAGAATGTTGATCTCTAGCCTTTCCCAAGTTGCTTTCCACTCAAATCATCTTTCCACCAAATCCAAATCTGTGTGAGAGAGTTGAGTGTTGGGGAGACTATCATTTGAAGCACAAGAGCAAGGAGTTCATCATCAACACACCATCTATTACCTTTTGGAGAGTGGTGTCTCCTAGATTGGTTAGGTGTCACTTGGGAGCCTCTGACAAGATTGTGGAGTTGAACCAAGGAGTTTGTACGGGCAAGGAGATCGCCTACTTCGTGAAGATCTAACCTAGTGAGGCAAGTCCTTCGTGGGCGATGGCCATGGTGGGATAGACAAGGTTGCTTCTTCGTGGACCCTTCGTGGGTGGAGCCCTCCGTGGACTCGCGCAACCGTTACCCTTTGTGGGTTGAAGTCTCCATCAACGTGGATGTATGATAGCACCACCTATCGGAACCACGCCAAAAATCTCGGTGTCTACATTGTGTTTGCTCCCTCTAAACTCCTCCCTTTACCTTCATGTGCAATGATTTACATTCTGCTGCTATACTCTTAGAATTGCATGTGTAGTCTGATTGCTTGACTTGTGCTAAGTTGCTAAAATCTGCCAAGACTTAAAATTGGGAAAAGGATAGATTTTTATTTGGTCAAGTAGTCTAATCACCCCCCCCCCTCTAGACATACTTTCGATCCTACAGGTTCCCCGGCGATGGGGCGGCGGCCAATGGCTTCGGCCGCCGCTCGTTGCACGAGTGGGAAGCCCACTTGCTGTTCGAGGCCAACATCCCGGTACCTCCCGGCATGCGCATGTCGGTGCGGTGGAAGCTCAGCGTCGGTGGCATCCCCATCCCCCGCTGCCCGACGTCACCGTGCGCGCCGACTACTTCGCCGACGAGGTCGACCGCGTGCGGGTGTCGCTGACGGAGGAGCAGCGGGCCCTCCCGTAGTACACCGCCAGCAACCATGAGGCATGGGCGGCGTACTTCCAGCACCGGCAGGCGCAGCGGCTGGCCTCCACCAACGGGGCGCCGGTGGTGCAGGGGACGAAGAACAATGAGGGTCGCCGTCTGTGGTTGGGCGCCCCCGGCCGCACTCTCCATGCCGTCCTCCGGCACCACGAGGGCGGCAACGACCCGTCGTTGATGTACCCTGCTGCCCCGCCACGCCAATGGATACCGAGGAGGACGGCGTCCTCTTCCTTCTCCTCCTCCTCCTCCTCCCGCTCCTCCACCTCTGGGTCGCCGACGTTGTTCAGCGTCAAGGCCGAGCCCACGGAGACACCGCTCAGCCGGCGCACCCGCAGAGCCTGCATCATCATCAACGAGGGTGGTCATGCCTCCTCATCGGCTCCTCCCCACTTCGTCAAGCCAAAGACAGAGCCAGGGCTCGCCGCCGCCGTGAAGACGGAGCTCGGGCTCGCCTCCGTGAAGACAGAGCCAGGGCTCGCCGCCGTGAAGACGGAGCCGGAGCTCTCCGATGCGGCAGCCTTGAAGTGGGCACGCGAACACTGGGCGCGGATGGAGCTGGAGCGCTAGTGTCGCGCCCTAGAGCAGATCGCCGCTCGGCGCCGTGGCCGCGACGAGGGAGGCGTCGTCATTCTCGATGACGACAGCGACGAGGACACGCCGCCACCGGTCCATCAGGGCGACCCCGGGCAGGGTTCCAGCAGGGGCGGCTGCATGAAGGAGGAGAAGGACGACGACAATGGCGATGGCGGCGACGGCGGCCACTTCGCTGTGCGCAACGCGTTCTTCAGCTTGTAGTTGCGGCCTTTGTTTCTTTTAAGTATTTCACTTTGCTATGTAAAAAACTATTTAAGTCGCTTAAGTAATGTCATGTTTGCCAAATGTTAGCCGAATCTTTGTCCCATTTGCCAACTTTAGCCGAATTCCTTTAAAAAATTAAAAACGCCTTCTGGGGATGACCCTGGGGCCGGTGACTGGGAACCCCAAAGCCCCCATGCCAATTTTTACGCCGGTTGGCGGCGATTTTACGAGCCCCCTGGGAGGCCAATGGCTGGAGATGCTCTAAGATACAAGTGTCCTATTTGGACACGACTCCATATTCTATCTAAACACAATACAACTACAAGACCAACTATAACCTACCTTGTAGAATAATATTCGACACAACTCTAATAATGGATTTATTTGCTGGCTAAAAGGAATTGATCTACTGGATGGATTTGAAAAAAATGAAATTTGACAACCTATGAGGGAACTCGAAAATAGGATCTAAACTACGTGACCGATCTAATCATTGATTGACCGGGTGCCATGCCCCCGACGAGAGGAGATTAATCTCCCCGGGGCGGCACTCTGCAGAAGTGGTGGAAGGTCCTAGGGTCGGTGTCGTTGGACAAACCGCTCTAATACCATGTGAAAATTGTAAGATGGGTAATATTTTTGTTGTGTTGATCTGTCTCTTGTAGGGGTATTTATAGAGTACAATATGAAGAAGAGAGACTTGGAATAGAGAGCAAATCATACATGTTTAAACCTATTCTATCTCTAGCTCTTGTCTCTATCTTAAACACTAGGACGTCGATATCCACCACACGTGTGGTATAATAGGTATTCGCCCACACACCGTGTGTGGCATGAGCAGGGCAGCCCACACGGGCTGTGTGTGGGCGAACAGTAGAATTGCCGACACGTGTGGGCGTAGGTACTTCGTGTCACACGCCCAACAAGTACTACTCATCCCCACCCCGTGCATGTGGCACGAAGCAAATATGCCCACACGTCCTGGAGCAGCTACATTAGGTACCCGCGGGATGACGATTTAGTTGCCATCCGGGATGGCAGATGTAGTTATCCAGGATGGCAAATATGGTTGTAAAAGCATGGCAACTCTCACTGTTTTGGTTAACTATAGTTGCCATGTCTAATTTATGGTAGTTGTTGCGTGTAATCAAACCATAATTGTCGTGTGTGATTAACTACTTGTCACATATGGTCAAACAATAGTTGTCATGTGTATTTACCTCGTTGCCACGTGTGGTTAATCACAATTGCCATGTATGTTTATCTGATTGCCACGTACGTGCAACTGCAGTTGCCGTCTAGCAAACGAATCATAGTTGCCATGTGTGTTTGCCTAGTTGCCATCCAACAACATACGACTGTCGTGTGGGCGAAAATCAGTTCACCCACACGCGCGTGGACTAGGTGGTGGATGTGTGCGCAGAAACTAGTTCGCCCACACAACGCAGCTGGCAACCGTGTGTTGTGGGGCATGTGGGCGACCTCTCCAATGCCCACACGCCATCCTTGTCCTACGTGGCACACGAAAACTGTTTCGGTGTGTCAAGATTCGTGCAAACTTAATTGGACGGCGATCCAGACGTGTGGGCGAGTTGCAGTGTTGCCACACGTGTGGGTGTTAGTGTTTTCGAAACACTATTATACTTCTAACAGACACCACACAACTTTGTTTTGATAATTTACCAATGTGAGAATAATTCAATCATTTTCTTTGTACTATTTCGCGAGGGGGACAAAAAAAGTACAGAGTGCTAGCATTGCACACTATTTGTTCTATCCACACTGAGTCCAAACTTTCTCGAATACGTAGGAGTGTGCGTATTATATTATATAGAAGGGAGGGGCAGAGAGCCCAAATCCACCGATGATGTTACAAATTTAGTACATCGTGAACCAAGCTCCTACATCCGCACGGAAACAAGAAAGATCTGTATGACTACTCACCTAGCGCCCACCTTGATAATTCCGCGCCAACTTCAGCCCAGTCACCCTTAAGCAGTCCGGCTCTGAACCAAGCCATTCCCTCCTCCACGATCCTCATGATGAGCCCAGCTAATGAGGGAGAGGCGCCATCGAATACAATGGCGTTGTGATGCTTCCAGATTTCCCATAGGACCAAGGAGATGATGACGCGCATGTTCTTCGGCTTATCTGCACACCAAGTAGCTAGAGTGTCGTGCCCTGCGGGTGTCCATGCAAGTTTGCCTATCGTGGTGCATAGAGTTCTCCAGATTGTCCGAGCAAAGACGCAAGTTAGCACAATGTGATTCAAGGTTTCTTCTTCTTGGTCGCAGAAAGGGCAAGTATCATTGTGTGGCAGCCCTCGCTGAGCTAGCCAATCTGCTGTCCAACACCTATTCTTCATGGCAAGCCATAGAAAGAAGCAACAGCGCAGTGGCGCTCTGGACTTCCACGTAAACTGCGTTGTGACTGACACCTCTCTGCCAGCGAACTTCGCCACATAGGCAGACCGGGTTGAGTACTTGCCACCAGGTTCCCAACACTAGGACACCACATCCTACACGTCTTCCTGCAGTGTAACTTCCTGAACTCTTGACCACAGGTTCAGGTACTACCAAAGGGCCTGCATGCCTAGATCTTGTTTGATATCGGATGCCCAGACTCCAGTGGTGATGGCCTCCTTAAGGGTTCTCGTTCTTCTTTTGAGCGGAGGGACGGCCTCATAAATTTGCAGTGCAATTTCCACAATGCGATATCCATCCATCCAGCGATCTTCCTAGAAGAGGGTCAGGCTTCCGTCTCCTACTGTTATCTTGGCTGCTGCATTGCAGAGTGTGGTCGATTCCTTGGGTACTTTGATGTCAAACTCACTCCACGGTCTGTTCTGATCCATCCGTTGTAGCCAGGGCCATCTGGCTTGCAGCACGACATTGAGCCAAGCCAGGTCAGGGATGCCTAGCCGCCCGCCCACTTTGGCATACAGACTGTTGTCCAGGCCACCGAGCAGTTTCCACCATTCGCTTCCTTTTTGCCACATCACAAGAACCCTCGTATAATCTTGTTTATGGCATGAATTGTCTTCATTGGTAGTGCTAAATCAAGCATCATGTGGATGGGAACCGAGCAAAGAACTGAGAGTATGAGGATGAGTCGGACGCTCTTCGGCAAAGTAGCAGCCTTCCAGTTCGGTAGGCACTGAGCAATGCGTTCCACCAGGCTGTGTAACTGGGCAGCCGAAGGCTTTCTGGGACAAAGCGACATCCCCAGGTAGCGGCGCGAAAAAGATGCAAGCTCACAGCCCAGGGTAACCGTGGCCAGAGCTTTTTCTTCATTGGAGCAACGAATTGGGATTGTCGCCGTCTTGTTGAAGTTGACCTGTAGGCCAGAAGCCATCCCAAATAGGTGCAGTATGTGGGAGCAAGCATGAAGATCGGTTTGCACTGGTTTGAGGAAGATGATTGCATCATCTGCGAAAAGGGACACCCGCTGCTTGAGACCATGGCTGGCAAGTGGTGTCAAGACGTCCATCTTCGTGGCCAGCTGAAAGAGATGGTGGAGCGGCTCCATCATAAGGATAAATAGCATGGGGGATAGAGGTCCGCCTTGCCACAGGCCCTTGCAATTGAAGATTGGCGCCCCAGGCACTCCGTTGATCATGATGTGAGTAGAGGAGATAGCAAGGAGACCCACGATCCAGCTCAGCCACCGACTGCCAAAACCCATCGTTTGGAGAACTTCAATCAGAAAAGACCATTGTACCGTGTCGAATGCCTTCAAGATGTCCAGCTTTAGCAAGATTGCAGGTTGACGGAGCGCGTGTAGCCGTCTTGCGGTGCTCTGAACGAACATGAAGTTATCGTGCAGTGCTCTCCCTTTGACAAACGCGCTTTGGTGGATGCCGACCAAGTGCGGCAGCTCTAGCGCAAGGCGACTTGCCAAAACTTTGTCAAAAATCTTAGCCAGCCCATGCATGAGGCTCACGGGTCTAAAATCTCGCAGCTCATTTGCGCCATCCTTTTTTGGCAGGAGCGTGACCAGGGCTTTGTTGATCGCGACGAATCCCCTCAGATCTCCACGGTAGAATGTCGTGAAAGCCTTCGTAATGTACCCCTTGATGATGGACCAACATGCTGTGTAGAATCGGCCGGTGAAGCCGGGTGCCTTGTCCAGGGGCATGTGCTTAATGGCTTCGAGGATCTCCTCCTCCGAGAAGGGTTCTTTGAGCTTGCGCAAATCCCGAGTGGGCATACTGATGGCATCCAGGTGAAGGTCGTGATCGCGTGGCGAGGTCATGCCCAGTAGCCTATCATAGAAGTCGTCCACGGTAGAAGCAATCTCCTCCTGCCCAGTGAGGACCTGGCCGTTGTGGCGCAAGGTCATGAGCGCATTCTTCCTCTGGCGATGTCGCACGTGTTGGTGAAAAAAATCGAGTATTGGCGTCCCCGTCCTTCAGATGCAGTAGCCTCGACTTCTGCCTAGCGATCGTCCGCTCAAGGGAAGAGAGGCCAAGAAGTTTCCTTTTCAGCGTGCGCCTAAGAGCCAACTCGCCCTCGCATAGATCCCGCGAATCCATGGCCACATCTAGCCGTAGGATGACCTCAAGTGCAACGGCAATTTGAAGCCGCACGTTGCCAATCCACTTGGAGCTCCATGCTTGCAGACGGCGCGTGGTGATTCTGAGTTTGTTATTGAGCACCGTAAAAGGGTTGCCATCCGACGGGCAAGACTGACATGCCTCCTGAACCGTTCGCATGAAGCCGGGAGCTTTGGTCCAAAAGGACTCAAATTTGAATCTCTTCCCAAAGGAGAAGTCCGCATGGAAGTCCAAAAGCAGAGGACAATGGTCTGAAACCGCCGATCCGAGCGCCGTGAGAAAGCAAGACGGGTATAGATCTTCCCAAGAGTTCGTGGCAAAATGTGATCAATCTTCTCCAAGGTAGCCCTAGCCCGCTCATTAGACCACGTGTACCTCCGACCGTTAAGGTAGATCTCTTTGAGTTCCAGTCTGTTCAAGCGAGAGCGAAAGCGCGAGATCATTCTCCGGTTGATCAAGGTGTTATTCTTATCCTCCGGGTTCACCAGCAAGTTGAAATCCCCGACCAGAAGCCACGGCCCAGACTGTAACTCTCGAACTTCTGCTAGCTCATGCATGAATTCTATCTTATCCGCCTCTAGGTTAGGGCCATAGACGCCCGTGATCCACCAAGAATCCGCTCCAAAGGGAGAGACAACCGCCGAGATCGTGTTTTCAGAGAGGTGAGGATGGGAGAGAGTAGCCACAAGGGGGTTCCAAGCTAAAAGGATCCCTCCACATGTGCCCGAGGCCGGCAAATAGTAAAACTCCTTAAGTTTATTTCCCAAACATTGTGAGACGATGCTCAAAGTTAGCACTTCCATCTTAGTCTGTTGGAGGCAGACCAGGCTCGGATCCACCGCAGCAATGGTCTGATACACGGCACTACGCCTCGCAGGGTTGTTTAGTCCACCTACGTTCCACACAATCAGCTTGAGTGGTTGTGAAGCCATGAGAAAAGCCCACGGAATCCGCACTCAAGGGAGAGAGTCTACGCTCGCCCCTCCACCGTGTCCACGTCCTCTTGCAATGGGGATGCCGGCGACTCCCATCCAAAGAGGGCGAGGATGGCCGCAATCTGTCCGTCATTGAGCGGGTTGTCGAACAAGCGAATGTATGCTTGAAATGCTTCATCCCCAATCGTATCCCCCTCGTGCGCCACAGTTTACGGATGATGACTTGCTGCTGCTTCGTCACTGCCGAGCCACGATCAACACCGTTAGCAAGCCGGACACTCCGGCGTGGCGTGGTTTGAGCTGGCTGTCTACGCTGCCGTGTGCGTTTAAGTGGCGGCTGCACGCGGCAGGTGGGCGCTGGCAGGATTGGAGAGAGTGCACGCCTTACGCGCGTGCAGAAGTCCATTTCTCTGAATATAGCCTAGAAAGCTAGCAAGCTGCTGACCATCATCCCATCACGGAAGCAACATGACAACATACATACGCCGGTATGAAAGAAGAAAAGGACAGTTCACAAACCCACAAGGACACGTAAACCAAAGCCCGAAGGTTCAAAATGGCTTAAGAATCAAAGCAAGACTTAGCGAAATAACCAAGTTGCTCCAGGTGGAAGTACTGCTGGCCCTTGAAGCAGAAGTCTTGAATTCTATAGTTCCTGAATAGACGTTCCCGTTTACAGAAGAGGTAGTTCGATTAGGTGCTCCAGTGTTCTTGCATGCGCCCGTTGGTGCCCCAGCCTGCAAACATTTCTTCATGAAACTTCCATAACAACAATATGGCATTTAAAGTGTAAATGGTGAAGAAAAAATGTATGCCCAGAATAGGAATGGTGTCCTCTTAAATATATGGAGCGGAGTCATGTTGATAAGCCTGATCGTGCATAAGGTATTCATTTTTAGTACTGTTTAATTGTATATAGAAGTCTGGTTGGAAAACATGTTCTGAAGCTAATGCGAATTTACACCAAATTCTGGGACTACAGTTTTTTGTTGGCAGAAAATTTATGTCTTCACAATTACCTGGCAAGCAGCAATGGTGTTGCAACCACATAGCGTAAGGCCGTTGATTCTGTCCTGAACATCAAAAACACCACCACCGTCGCTTCGCTGCGCATGTCACATTAAGAACAGTTCCATACTTACATTCGATACCAGATAAATCTTGTTTTTATTTGTCTGAACTGGGCATAAAGTATTATATTACCATGTAAAAATTCACAGCTATGTAGTTCGGGATTCTATTTCCAGCTGCAGCATAGCAAGTTTGGACCATCTTAGGTAGTCCAACAGAATTCTCTTTGCATGCTTCACTCTCAACAGGAATTGTGGGGAAATAATTTTGCATAAATAGAGACGCAGATCTTGAGTTTAGTGGCTGTGATTCCTTTCTGTTTGGACAAGCGCTAGGGTCAATACCCGGATCTCCAGCTGTCATGATCACGGGAAATAATATGTAAACATGAATAAAATATAAGAGCTATATATCCGTGCTCAGAGAAAATTAGTAAAGTACTCAAGATAAATCAATTAGAGTTAAGTGCAAGTTGAGTGATATATCCACAGGACTACCAGTATAAAACTCCTATGAGAGCAAATTTGTAGGAGAACACAAATCTTGCATACAAAATAACTCCGGATCAATGTCTTAAGAAGCAAATACTGATCAGATAATGTATATTATGATACAGTACAATATAAAACATTCACTTGTGGTGCAATCTTTTTTATTGGTTTAAGCACCAAAACAGCATGAATATTTTTCAAAAACAATCGAGGTGGTTCTTAATTCATCAAGCATCTAATGTGGATCATGTGGATCACTCAAGGGAGGGTTGATCCCTTCTCTTCTTGTGTAACTAGCACATGAGTAAATAAAAAATACCGAATATCCCAGAAAGGACAACTAGCACAATTAGCTCTTAACAGGGAAATGAAAAAACTACACAATTAGCTCTTAACTTAGTTCTAAATCAGAATATGTTCAGCTCATAGTCATCTTTGGAGTAAATTAATCACACGAGACTCTCATGGTCCAATATATTATAAGTTGAAAGGTGAAATGGATGTTAAACAAGGTTCTCAAGACAAAGAAACAACACAACAAAGCCTTTAGTCCCAAACAAGTTGGGGTAGGCTATCTCAAGACATAGAAAGCCAAGAAGAAATTTGTATTTTGGGTTTTAGATTTGCAAATTGTGGTATAGCTATCGCTACCTAGAATCAATAGAACCTCTGTTTTTTTCAATAAAGCCCAGAAAGCCATACTTACACTCATTCTCCAGCAAATAACTCCACTGGTAAGCTATTCCTTCGCTAGACTCCTTTGAAGCATCGGAAGTAAACACAAGCAACCTGTGGTTCTTTGCAACCATATCTGTGACGGTGGGCCACTCCTGCCCACTCGTTGGCATTTCTGAGATAGGGTACCAATACTTCATCAAGTCAGCAGCAGTAAACAATTTGCTCAATCTCATCGGGGCATGTACGTAATCCTCGATGAATATTGTAACAATCTCCGTGGGATTCTCGGATAGAAATGCTTCCACCTCTTTCAACGTGTCAATTGCTGGTTCCTAGAATCACATTGCATTTGAACATTAGGAGTCTGGTCGCCTTAACAGCTATACATCTCGCAAGGTTAGTGATGAATTCAGAAAGGAATCAATTAACTTCCATTCCCCACATTCTTTAGTTCCAATTGATTACCACACTGAAACAATATTATCCACAATAGAATCGTAAGAGTGACAAAACAACACAAGTCTTCGTGTTCATCGTGTTCATGAATTTAACATACGAGTTGACGGAGTATTATAACCGAGCTTCATTAGATTTTGAGGTGGCTTAACTAGAAATGAAATGTCAATTAGTTTGGTATCTGCAAAGAACAGAACTTACGAAAGCGGTGAAGTTGTAGCATTGCCCTTGCAAGGAGTGGCAGAGCCAGACATCCCCACCGAAGTCATACATATCCAGCATCAATCCCCTCACTCCATTCTGCACACACCATTATATCAAAGAAAGAAAAAAAAACTAAAAACACCCATCCTATAAAATCGCGAAAATATAACCTCCCCCCACCCCCAAACAAAAAATAAATAAATAAAAAGATTGGCCCATGTATTCAGTGTAGTTACCCTGAGTTGGTTGGTGACAGTGTCTTCCTGGTTGTAGAATGTAACCCTCTCAACCCCGGTGCGTGACGGCTCGCCGACGATGGAGAATGAATTATGGGTCACCAGCCATGAGTACCTGTTAAATGGCAGCCCCTTCACCTGGACAAAACAAGCATGCCCCATCCCATGGTTGAAGAACAAGATAGATGAGTAATTGCCGAACACAAGCCACAGACAGAGTAATACTACAAGCAAGCGCTTAAGGGAATGCAAGAGTTTACGATGGAGGTGGGCTGGATGGCCAGGTCCCTGATGCAGGACGGCCGCGTCCGGCCGGCGGCGGCGCAATCGCCGCAGTAGAGGCCCACCCCGCAGTCGCGGGCCGCCGAGCACGAATCCCCGACCTGCAAACAAGACCCAGCGGTAAATTCAGGCTCCCTCAAAGATCGCACCACTTTTAGGAAGAAACAGACACTGAGAGATAAATTCAGTTCATGTATCACTCTCGCGGAAGAAGGAGAAAAGAACAGTATGCTCATGCCATGCCATCAGGAATTATAGGCATCAAGAAGGGTTAGATCGAACTGGACAAGAACTTGATGGGAGACACAGCAGGTAGGTAACACGCAAGAATCGGAACCGTGGAGAGGATCGGGCTGACGAATCGGGTACCTGGCAGGTGCAGGGGACTAGCAGCAGCAGCGCGACGTGGAGCGAGAGGAGGAAGCGGCGGCAGGAGAGGCGCGCCATTAGTGGCCACCAACCACTCTCTCCACCATGGAGTGAGCTAGTGATCTGCTGCTGCGAGAAGGGAAAGCAGGGGAAGCACTACATGGCTGCCCTTTTTCTCTTTCTTTCTTTCTTTCTTTATTTTCGACGAGGGACAGCGCCGGAGGAGGGGTCAAATCGTCAACACGCTTTCCCTTTGTTTTCTTGGTAGGATCCCCCGGTCCTTTTCTTTACAGAATTAACCGACAGCAACAAGCAACGGTAGTACTAGTATTTATAATAGTTCACGTACATGATTTGGAAATAGCATACTCCCTTCCATCCATATTACATGTCCCACAAATAAATGTATGTAGTATTGAAATACATCTCTATAGAGCTATTTAAGCGACGAGTAATATGAATCGAAGAAAGTAGGAATCTTCACATGAGCTTGGAGTGGATAAAACTTTTTACTATAAAATGCTGGACAAATGAATCCCAAAAATTATACTGCATTTGTGCGGGCAAAATCTTTGAATCAAAGAGGAATGTAGTGAATATTGTGGCATCATTTCAATAGGTCTCTCGTAATCTAGTTTTATCCTATACAAAAATATGGTACACACTTTTGGTGTACTTTTGAAAAAAAAAGCACAAAGAGTATTAGCGCTCCTCACAAGTAAAATAGCAGTCTTAAAATCATCCCGTCATGCTCATGCGCTCTTTTCTTCCTTTTGTTAATGTCATTGAACGACTGTCCCCACCGCCAGGCTCTGTCATCATCACTGTCCACGTTGTACCGCTTTAGAAAGCAGTTGGAGTCCAGCTGTCTCTCCATGAAGAGAGATGCCTTGACCTCAACGCTAGAACCACTGGCATGCCCGTTCATCAGCTTGGATGTGACTGTTGAGTGACTATACTGATATCGAGATACAAGAGCGACGTCCCATGTAGCAAGCATGCACTCCAACAACAGGGTCCAAACATAACGCTATATGTGTAGGGTGCGAGTCGAGATAGTGGAAGGATATTAAATCTTTTAATGTTTTATAATATAATATTAAATCTAGTTTATAATAGATCAATAGAACGTTGGATACAAGTAGATGCAAGGTAATTGAGCGGACCCTAAACAAAGATGCAACTGCAAACGGCTATATGTCTTAAAATTATTATCAAAGTCGCAACTAAATTTGTCACGGTTACACCATCATAGCTCTTTCCCACAATTGACAACATCAAGACAAATCCAGTCAAACCACGAAGTACCTACCTGCAACTATAGAGGAAGAAATCTCAACAAATCATAACAGTAGTAGACCGTCGCGTACATGGAGGTTGGCAATCGCGTCAAGCATACCAGCGATGGGGCCGCCAAACCAAGAAGATAGTGTTACAGTTGTTGATGCACATGAAAACACGCGACCTGGAGTACAAATAACCAACCAACTTTTCATAAAGAGTAACCGGGACACAAAAACTCTAGAGCTCCTCAGCAACGCAACACCAATAAAAACGATTGGAGTTGAAGGACTTTTATTCAAAATGACATTGATAGCATTGTTAGAGCAACATCACTAAGACACAAAACTTGCTACACAAAGGGTGAGAGACAAGGGGAATCCCCTTCCCTCCGCCTCACGGTGTCGGAGCAGCGGCTGAAAGCAAAGGGGAGAGGAGATTGATTTTGTGGCAGCTAGGGTTTCTCCACAATGAAGGTTTTATGTCACACACAATCAGTCAATCACTTAGCCTTTCACAGTATGGTCTTATGAACATCTTGTGTTCGTGAACCGCAGAAATCTATGAATCTATTGTTCATGTTCCTCTTTTCGTATCCGGTCACAAGTTCCTGTTCAGTAAAATACGCAGTGGAACATCAATCCTCAGCTCTGTTGATCTGTGACTGTTGGATCTCAATCTAACGGTCAGCGATCGCGCCTGAAGCGCTGATCGACAAGTTGCTCCCCCGGCGTTCAGCGCCGACGGGACGGGTCTCGGCCGAGCACCTTCAAACTCGCCTCCTCCACCAGCGCACCCAACAGAAGCCACCTTCCCACCCCCAGTCTCCGCAGGTCACACGCACCCACCGCGCTGCAATGCCGTTCCTGAGCCCCCTCCCGGGCGACGACGCCGACGACTACTACTACGGCTACGACGCCGGGTACCGCCGCGGCGGCGGCAGCGGCACCGGCGGGAAGAGCGCCAAGAAGGACAAGGGCATCTTCTCCTGCCTCCCCTGCTTCACCCCCTTCTGTAATTGCTTCCCCTCCCTTTCTTGTCCAAGAAGGATTTCATGGCGGCTCTCTTCTAGTCCATGGCGCCGATTTCTTGGCTTTCTTGCTTCGCTGATTCGTGCCTCTTTCTCGTTTCTTTCCGACCAGCGCCCGGGGCGGTGGACCCGATGGCGCACCGCCGCCTCCTCTCCTCCGACTCCAGCGACAGCGACAACGTCGCCGCCACCGACATCACCGCCGATCTCGCCCGCCTCCGCCTGCGCTACTCCCGCCTCGCCGCCGGCCCGCCCGTCCGCCCGCGCGACGTCCCCGCCCTCGTCGCCCGCACGGACGACCCGCCGCTCGCCGTCGCCGCGCTCTCCTGGCTCGGCGGCGACCTGCGCCCGTCCTGCATCCTCGCCCTCCTCCCGGCGCTGTTCCCGTCCCTGCGAACAAGCGAGTCCGAGGGCGACCTCTTCCTCCCCTCCAACGAGCGCCAGTCGCATGCGCTCTCTGCCGCCAGGCGCCGCCTCCAGGCCCGCGAGGCCGCGCTGGACGGCGAGGTGGCCGAGTACCAATCCACCTACGCCATGAAGCTGGCGTGCGAGAAGACCAAGGAGGGGTTCGCCGAGACGGCGGCCGAGGAGGTGTGCAAGATGGCGCGCGCCGCGCGGCGCGCCGACAAGCTGCGGTGGCGCGCCGTGGAGGCCGCCGTGAAGGAGGTGCTCGCGCCGGCGCAGGCCAAGGAGTTCCTCAAGGCCGTCGAGGACGTGTCCGGCAAGGCCGGGCGGCACGGCGCGAGGTGGCAGGCGCGCGCTGGGCCCCTCTCGGTGCCCGCCGAGGCGTTCGAGCGCATGCGTACCAATGCCAGAGCAGCCGCAGATGATGCGTGGTGACCGGACCTCGCCATGGCCTGCTTCTTTGACGATGACTGAAGCCTGTTGGGATAGTTTCGTCGATGAATCTCTCTGCAGCTAATGCTGAAGAGAAAGCTGCTGCTGATTCATGGTGAGCTTCAGATGGTTTTACTTTCAACAAGGGCATTGTATCTGAATCTGTGAACCGACAGCAGTTGTGTGAACCATCATGAAATCGTGTTAATCGACGTAATATGCTCCTTTTGCCACTTTGAAGGAGTATGCTCATAGTAGTTTTGTGAATTGCAGTGTTTCTATCTCGCTTTTTTTTCATGATAATGATAATACTAGTCTTATTAATAAAGTAAAATTTTTGTTACAAGCCACACAAACACCGACATCACAGGACCGAAAAGATAGGATAATCCTACGCAAAAAACCGATGCATGTCCCTCTTCACCAGGAAAAAGAAGACAAATCACCTCTTCATCCGAACTGGACGCGGCTCCATCGCTGATCAACAGCTTTACGAACCTCCAAAGTAGTTTGCCTTAAGCAAAACCATTGCCGTTGAAAGAATCAGATCAGGGCAACGTGTCCCCAGACATGCTATCGAACTCCATAACTGACATCCCCGCATGACTACGACGTTGGAGAAGGAAGCCAAAACTGCCATCCTCCAATCACCAACCCAACACAGGATGCACCTTCTTCCAGCTATCGCCTGCATAGACAACCGTCTGCGCGTACTCCAAGACGCCAAAACCTCCCCGCTCCATCGTGACGTCGGAGACAACGCCACAGTAAGATGGACAGAGCAAAAGGGGAGACACACATGAAAGGGTCGCTGTCGCTGCCTCGCCAACACCATCCATGAACACTAATGCTGCTGATATGAAGGATCGACAAACACGTGATGCCATCAACTTCGAGACGCCGCCATGAAGGACACCGCCGGTGTGAGAGTGGGGCTGAGGCAGATTTATTCGCTCGGGCGCCGTTCCCACTACCCCAACGGCTCACCACGACCTACAAAACGATACCCTAACTACAGAGCAGAAGGAGAGGGGACCGGCCCTGGCTGGTGTAGATCGAAGGTAGAGGATCGCCTCCCTAGTCACCTTCATGAGGTGGCGGCTAGGTTAGGGAAAACTGCGTCATGGTTCTATCTCTCTGACACCTTGAGGAAATACGGGAATAGTTACAACCAAATCAAAAGACTATCAAAATGTGCATTTGTAGAAAGTTTGGATATGCTAGTGAATATTAAACCTTGCCAGCTCTTATTAGTGATGCTAAGACCATCTACAATTAGGATGTGCTAATTTAAATCGGTTTTTTTTCAAAACTATCATGTTTTTTGTAGCAAATTCGAAAACTATAGGACGTAATGCAAAAAAACCAAAACTAGTAGCCTGTCGGCCATTCTTTGGCCGAAGTAGTACTTTTCGGCCACATTTAGGCCGAAGTAGTACTTTTCGGCCACACTTAGGCCGAAAAGGCATTTTTTGGTCAACACTAGGCCGAAATAGACTTTTTGGTCAAGTCTAGGCCGAAAAGTCACTTTTTGGTCAACCCTAGACCGAAGTTGCATGGCTCATGCTGAAATGTATTTTGTCGCCACCCGTTTCCCGCCAACCCCTTCCCGCCATATGTTTCCGCCACCCGTTTCTCGCCAACCCCTCCCCGCCAATCC
>NC_041388.1:291911548-291934863 GCF_002162155.2 Triticum dicoccoides
GGATTGGCGGGGAGGGGTTGGCGAGAAACGGGTGGCGGAAACATATGGCGGGAAGGGGTTGGCGGGAAACGGGTGGCGACAAAATACATTTCAGCATGAGCCATGCAACTTCGGCCTAGGGTTGACCAAAAAGTGACTTTTTGGCTTAGACTTGACCAAAAAGTCTATTTCGGCCTAGAGTTGACCAAAAAGTGCCTTTTCGGCCTAAGTGTGGCCGAAAAGTACTACTTCGGACTAAGTGTGGCCGAAAAGTACTACTTCGGCCAAAGAATGGCCGACAGGCTACTAGTTTTGGTTTTTTTGCATTACGTTCTATAGTTTCCGAAATTGCTACAAAAAATAACATAGTTTTGAAAAAAAATCATTTAAATCCCTATATGTCCATGAACATGTGTCACCTGTCAAGTTTCTGCGTCCACAGCCGCCCCCTCATGTGGAAACTCTAAATCCATGCAATACATGCAACGTGAAAGTAGCATAACGTACATCAACATATACGTAGCATTCAAAGAACCGAAAATGGCAAGTTCAATATAAACAAAAGCATTCAAAGGACATGAAATTTGGAGCGGCTTTTTTCTGTTTCTCACTGATCATCGTCAACCTTGCTGCACAGATGCCTGTCATGTTCGCCGCCACCGCCGGTGTTGTTTCTCTCGGACTCCGCACTTCTCCTCCCCGCCCTCTGCCTCAGCACCCTCCTACTCGTCCCTTCTCGCGGACTTCCCGTGCAACAAATGATGCTAGTGTCGCCGATGGAATCATGTGTAGCTGCCGCCACTCCGTGCGTGTCAGACGCGACCCATGTGTAGATTTAAACTTTTAATTGTCTAATGCATGCAACCAAACACCGTGTAGTACATCAGCCCAGCCAAGGCAGGCCACCAAACAAAGGAAAGATTGCTTTCCTGATGCAGCCAGGTGATATGCAGCCTATCAAACTACTCCCCCGGTTCCTAAATAGAAGTCTTTTTAGAGATTCCACTATAGACTACGTACGAAGCAAAATGAGTGAATCTACACTCTAAAATATGTGTATATACATCTGCATGTAGTTTATAGTGAAATTTCTAAAAAGACGTGCATTTAGGAACGGAAGGGAGTACATGCAGAACAATTTCTTACCATGCATTTACTCAACAGGCTCAACAGATTCACGTTGTCGCCCGACAGCTACATATACTTGAATAACTTAAAAACAAGACAAGTAAACAACGCACCACACTTGAATAACTTGTGCAGCATGCAACAGTTATATGATGAACACTATACAGTAATAAAGCCACACATTCCTTGTCACAGGATGAGCAAAACTGAACATTTTGCAATCACGGCACAGAATGAAAAACCGCACATCTCTGTAAAAATCAAATGTGTTTTTCTCCTTTCTTTTAAACTTCATCACATTATGTCTGTTCTTAAACAACAGCACGACTCATGCTGGGCTGACCGGGAGGGCAATCAGCACACTATACAGAGGTACAAAGGTATACATCACCATATATCAAAGCTATCGTATCACTTGCCTATAATATCTTGAGTATAGGTGATATATGTTGAACATAGCCTCTCGCAACAAGACCTGCAACTTGTCCTCATGCTATGGAAACCTTGTATTGGCTTCTGGTTTCACAAAATGTCCCGATGAAAGTGCCCTGGAATCGAGTTACCCTGCTGAGATTGTCTGAGGTGCATGGACAAGGCGTAGTTGTTTATCTGTACACAAGTGGAAAGAAACAAAAAAATCATTTACCACAACCGTGTTCCCAAGGTACATCAGAGGCATGATAAAAAGGGAATAGCAGAGCAGTAAGAATACTGAACCTCAAGATTCCTAATTTGTTCCCGGTACTGCATAACCAACTGATTTAGTTGTTGAAGCTCCTGGTTTCTCTCTTCATGCTCCTTTTGGCGTTCATGTTGAATTGCCACGGCTTTCTTAAGAATAGTATTTTCTTTAATGACGGCTTCAAATTGTTCCTTGTACAACAAAATTTCCTGTTTGAAAAGCAAGAATTTCTCAGGGAGAGCACAAAATCAATCAAATTCTAATTTTGCTTCACATACTTACAATAGCAAACATACTATGTAAACCTACTTTATGTTTTAAACCACCATACATTGATATATTTTATTCATATTCGTAATGGGGCTGTAATAGCAGAACACTATAGCTATGTCAGCTATCACGGAAGCTATTTACAATAGTGTTTTTATAGGAATAGCGCTTTTATAGGAAAAAGATAAAAGTAAATGCCTAACCAAAAACACTAGCCAGGTAAGGACTAAAGAGGATCCATCATTTAACTAATTGGATCAATGATTTTTTTTCTGGTTGCAACATCATGAGTGTCGGTGAGAGTCGTCTTGAAGTAGTCGCCAACCGGCCTATGCTCCAAGATAAAACAACCACCCAAGATAGATTGGATGCTACATTGTTAGGATTTCTAATTTATTTTATTTATATATGTGGTCGTTTTGGATTAAATTTATGTGTACAAATGATTGCATGATGTTTACCACTCAATATGGTCGTTTTTGGACCATGCACACTTGCTATAGCTTTAGCTATAGCGGTCGTAGCTAGGATAGCGGTACAACGTGCCATAGCTTCGCTTTTAGTCTCCTAAAAAGGTATGAAATCAAAGATTTGGCTGCGCACTTGAATTTCTTCCATCATGTTTACCACTCAATATTTTTAACTAAATTACGTACATGATCAAATAACCTACGAGCACAACAGGTAGTACCTCCTTTAGGGCTTAGAAGGCTTGCACGTATTTTGAGGTCAGCTTTGACCATAAATTTGACTAACAAAAAACTCGTGTTAATTATATGTCGTAAGTATTACCATTGAATTTGTATTCAGTATTCGAAAGAAGTTTCCATAGTGTAATTTTTATGGCACACAATTCATATATTCTTGGTCTAACTGATGGTGAAAATAATCTTAAAATACATACAGGCCTTGTAAACCCAAAAGGAGGAAGTATTACCCTGTAGAAGTGAACAAAACCACCAACAATAACAACAACAAAGCCTTTCATTCCCAAACAAGTTAGGATAGGCTAGAGTTGAAACCCATAAGATCTCGAAACCAAGTCATTGTTCTGGCGCGTGGATAGCTAACTTCCACGCACCCCTATCCACGGCTAGTTCTTTGGTGATATAAATAGACCATCGTATGAAAATGCTATGGTTTGATATCTAGCAATCACTAGTAAATAAATTACAACAAAGAAAACAAGGAGAAGGTAATTTAAACAAACAAACTGTGGAAATAAGGGAGCAAGTCCCATGGAATAGTACATTTCAGAAAGCGGAAGTTTGATGCAAAGTACATTTTTGGAAGTCATTAGTTCATTACTGATATGTGACACATCATGGAAGTCTTCGTTACTGACAAGATTTCTACAAGGCATGGACCTATACAAACCATCAGTTGCCAATACTTGGCCCTCAAGCCACTTATAGAGTGTCCGACCAGTCACTGGAATCAAGCTACAAGCACAAACTTATATTGCTCAAGAAGCCAAAATCAAAGGACAAGGATAAAAGCACAAAACCCATAACAAGTATCAAAAATCAGACAAGTAACAAGCAGGCAAGTTCCGAAGTGCTTTGGGAGGGGTATTCAACTACCTTCTGATATTTCTGCATTGCTTCTGTATGGATACAAGAGGACGTGGACTTGTCATAAGCCTCCAGTACTCTTGAAGCACGAACCTTTGCATCATCTGAATTAGAGGCACTTGCCATCTCATTCATAAGAATCTCAACCCATTGGGTGATACCTGATTGAAGGTTCTCTGCACCGGGAACACTTCCTATGGGTGCTGGAACTTCATTACATTCTACAATACCTGTAGCATAAAGCAAGATAGCTGTCATTATTAAGATCATCGCTTTTATGAATGAGATATCTCCAAATTAATCTAATCAAAACATAAAACATGGATGCGCGATTCTCACAGCTGAATAAATCATTATGTAAACCATTTGTTATCTAAAGCATGCTACTTGCATTAAACAGGGTGTTTTTACTTAGCACAAGACATTGTTGAAAAAATATATACAGTTACGTGGTCATTTTAGTAAATTCCTTAAAATAACAGAAGCCTTAAAGCCACGTAAATATGAACAGAAGAAGTACCGAGGTAGAATGCGATATAGCATTAAAAGGACAGACCCAGTGCTAGAAGCTCCCACACCAGGGGAGGTCTGGGAAGGATTATACGAGGCAAGACCTACCATGCATAGTGCAAATGTGCAATGCAGAGAGGCTGCGTAAACCCAAGAACTTGCACAAGGGGGGAGTACTTCACCAAAGTGATAGAATGTAATAGCATTGCATTACATTAAATATTTCAACCAATTTCACATATACGTGGAGCTCTCCTGCTGGAAAAACAATGCTGGGACAAGCTAGAAGAGTGGATACTAACATAGTAACTGACAATGATAACTGACAGAAGAAAATGCTTGACCACAAGTGTGGTAAAATCTACCAATGCCAAGAGGAAGCAAATCTAATTCAAAACAACAAAGATTACGGTGTCCAGGCATCACTACAGGCGGAGCTTAGTGCTTAGGGAGTGTAGAGAATTGTTTTTCCTCTATTAATGCATCAAGACGCAAAGCTTTTTGCATTACTTGGTTTTCTTTCAGATTAAGTGGTGTCAACATCACATAAAGGATCAGACTACAATGAAAGACTACCTTCATTGGGCACTTGAACCTCAGTAGACATTTCATTGGGAGATTGATACACGGGATCCACATTATATTCTGTGGGTTCTAAGTGTAGAGGAAGTAAATACTTCATCGCTGAATCCAAATTGTTTTCACATTCTTCCAGAGCCTTTTCAATGAACTGAAATGAGAAAAGCTTCCATAAGGCTTCAAATAGTGAGTAGGTTTAGTTGCCAAAGCCAATAAGCCCTCAAAAGTGACATACTTATACCACTTTAGCAAACTACATCTAACATGTCAATAAGCAAATGTGACAATTCCAATGTTCAAAAAAGCGGAAAGCCTAAGTGAAGCGGAAGGGCACAGATTAGAGCATGCTCAAGCGTTTTTTTTTAAATTGGCCTGATTTTTACTGTTATTGAATAATATGCACAGGAAAATAGGAAACATAGCACATAGGTAAATATTACCATTACACCGTAGCAAATACACATCAGGTTCACACAGCAAGCAAAATAACAACTAAAATGAGGTTTAGTTCAAATAGACATAGCTTAATAGAGATGATGTGGCCACAATCTGAAGGAAATAGTTCCAGAACAGACACTAATAATAAGATAAATGGCATATTGCCACTATTGCGCAAGCAGCCAAGCAGAAGTAGTTCAAAAACAGCCAAATTCTGGCCAATAAAAAAAAACTTAATCTACCGCTTAGTGCCAGAGCGAAGTGTTTTGCCATCGCTCAGCGCTTAAGCCTGGCTTAAAAACGCTTTCTTGAACACTGGAGAATTCAATAAAAGGGTAAGAATATCTAGCTATGGCAGGCTGACATTACCACTTCTTAACAATTATGAAAAGTTGAAGAATTAGAGGATAGCATCCCATGTAAGCTAACAAGACAACACATGACATGACTACAAAATCAAACAATGGCATCCTATCTAAGCCAAGAAACACAGTAAGTGGCATAACACTAGGTACAAAACAGGCGAAGAAGAAGACAACTAACCAACAGGGATTTGTAATGGTACCGGTTAGCATGTTCCTCCAACCAAGACAAGGCTGGCGGTGCCACGTTATTATTTGTTAGAACTGCCAGCTGCTCATATTCGCAACAAATATATTTGAAAAGGGCAGACCGGTGCAAGTAGCTCCCGCTTGCGCAGGGTCGGACAACAAATATATTTCTTACTAAAATTTCCCACAATGCATAATGCAGAAAATATCTAGGCACACATATCCTACCTCCATTTCAGCATAAAATGATCACAAACAACAAGTTCAACAATTAACAAGGGCACACAATTACTAAAAGCACAAGCTAAAACAAACTATCTTGTTCCGGCAACTCCATCTAACCTTGTCAATGGGAACTTAGCACCCACTCCCAGGGGGCTGGAAAGCATGCCACGCTTGTTCACGACGGCTACAGCGGCGCGTGGGAACTCTTGCTCCTTGCACAGCCACATCAGCGAGAGCTACTACTTATTTCAAGTGAAAGAACAGATTTACATCACACGAAACGTTTCCTCTCGCAATCAATCGAAACAAGGAAGCATAACCATGTCCGCTTTGGAATGGATTCGAGCAGGGTGGGATCACCTCAAGCCTCACGGAAGGGAACCGCGCGCGGATCACGGCCACCAGGTCGGAGTCGACGACGCCCCGCGGCTTGGGGCTGCCGCCGTCCGCGAGGAAGCGTGCGCGCTTGGAGAGCGGCGAGGACGACGCCTCCGCGTGGGAGCGTTCCTCGGAGAAGGAGGACGCCCGCTTCCGGCACATGGACGCGGACATCGCCGCCAATGCCGCGCGGGCCGCGGGCCTCTCCCGCTGCTGCTCCTTCTCGCCTCCTTGCTCCTCTTGCCGCCCGCCGCCGCCTCACTCGCGAGGTGAAGGGCGTTGTGGTTAGGGTTTCGTGGGAGGGCGGCGAGGATTTGTACGGGTGCCGAGGGGGTCGGCGCTCGAGGGTAGTGTGGGGAGGCCGGAGGAAAAGGCTGGGACGGGACGACTCGGGCAGGGAAGGGAGACGTTTGGGCGGGCAGGCCGATGGCCCGTGCTGTGCTTTGCTTGCTTCGGGTGGCCTGAGGATCCGACGCGTCAACCGCCACACACCTTGCATTTTTTTCCCGACGGAGATAGGGTTTCGTATTAATTAACCTGGATTAAGACAATCCAGTTCACGCAGTTTCAAGCCTCTTTTAGTTCATAGGATAGAATTATCTTAGGAATAGGAATTTTGTAGGAAATGAGATGACATGTATCTCAAATTCTATGAGTAGAAATAGGAAACGAGATATCATTTGATTGACACCAAAAGAATTTTTTCATTAAGTCTAGATTCATTTTTATTTTTCTATGAAATATGAAGGATAGGAACCAATCCTATGTAAGAATAGGAATCCATTCCTATGAACCAAAGGGCTTTATAGGAAAAAATTCTATAAGAATCCTATCATGTACAATTCCTATGAAATTCCTCCAAACTAAATGAGTACACACTGTCTCGAAATCCGATTGTAACCATACGACCATCTGAATCTAATGCGAACCAATCTGTGGGTGGATGGTTAGAGGCAGTGGCGGAGCTTGAGATGAAATTATGAACGGGCATGGACTGAGGGGGGTGGGGCAAACATGATTGCTTTAGGCTGATTTTAGTCAAAAATTAGACCAAATATTAAGGCATACTAGGTGGTACCTCGCGCGTTGCTGCGGGATATTCTGGATGAGAGCCGGTGCAATGATAAATGTTGACATTGTGAAAGCAAACATATACTTGCTATGCCTTAAGGCTTGCTGCAACATTTTGACAATTTTTTAATCATATCGATGTAATCAATATTTTGGAAGCAATTTCATTCAAAAATTTGATATGGCCTGTCTTTATTTTTGTACTATTTGCACATGTAATAGGAAAATAGTATATATTGACAACAATTATAGTAAAATCTACATAATCATCCCAATAAAGTGGATAGAAGCGCATATATACTTCACAATTCAGATTTGCTCAATTTCATACTAATGCAATTCAACCCATTTATAGTTGCATAAGCTGAATCCATATACATGCATATGATCATCCTGAAGTAGTACAAATAATAGTTAGAATGGATTACAATTTAAGCAACAATATATAAATTTAAATAGAAGTGTGGTTCTTTGCTGCTTGCATGCATGCTTGACGATAGCAACCCATATATACCGCTTGTATATGATACTGACAGATCAATAGGCAGAAACCCCAAGTGATGGATTGCATAAAACATTAACCCTGTAACGTCCTCGATGCGGCTATATCTTCCACGTGTCGAAGCACGACTTAGAGGCATAACCGCATTGAAAGCAATGTCGCAAGTGAGGTAATCTTCACACAACCCATGTAATACATAAGGGAAAGAGATACATAGTTGGCTTACAATCGCCACTTCACACAATACATGAATAAAGCATTACAACATCCAAATACAATCAAGGTCCGACTACGGAACCAAAATAAAAGAAGAACCCCCAAATGTGACAAGGTCCCCGATCGACCCCAACTGGGCACCACTACTGATCAACTAGAACGAAACAACACAAAGGACAAGATCTTCATCGAGCTCCTCCTTGAGCTTAGTTGATTCATCTGCACGGTTCAACGACACCTGCAAGCTGATTTTGGAAGTATCTGTGAGTCATGGGGACTCAGCAATCTCGCACCCTCGCGATCAAGACTATTTAAGCTTATGGGTAAGGTAAAGGTATGAGGTGGAGCTGCAGCAAGCGACTAGCATATTTGGTGGCTAACATACGCAAATGAGAGCGAGAAGAGAAGGCAAAGCACGACCGAGAAACTATGATCAAGAAGTGATCCTAGAACAACCTACGTCAAGCATAACTCCAACACCGTGTTCACTTTCCGGACTCCGCCGGAAAGAGACCATCACGGTAACACACGCGGTTGATGCATTTTAATTGAGGTCAACTTTAGGTTTTCTACAACCGGGCATTAACAAATTCCTATCTGCCCATAACCGCGGGCACGGCTTTCGAAAGTTCAAATCCCTGCAGGGGTGTCCCAACTTAGCCCATCACAAGCTCTCACGGTCAACGAAGGATATTCCTTCTAGCGGGAAGACCCGATCAGACTCGGAATCCCGGTTACAAGACATTTCGACAGGGTAAAACTAAACCAGCAACACCGCCCGAATGTGCCGACAAATCCCGATAGGAGCTGCACATATCTCTTTCTCAGGGCACACTCAGATTGTCCAAACTTCCGATAGGCCCAGAGTTGCCCCTGGTGGCCACCGACGGCTGACAGTTTGGACCAACACTCAGAGGAGCACTGGCCCGGGGGGGTAAAATAATGATGACCCTTGAGTCTGCAGAACCCAAGGAAAAGAAAAGGCTAGGTGGCAAATGGTAGGTTGGGCATTGCTGGAGGAGTTTTATTCAAGGCGAACTGTCAAGGGGTTCCCATTATTACCCAACCGCGTAAGGAACACAAAATCCGGAAACATAACACCGATATGACGGAAACTAGGGCGGCAAGAGTGGAACAAAACACCAGGCATAAGGCCGAGCCTTCCACCCTTTACCAAGTATATAGATGCATTAATTAAATAAGAGATATTGTGATATCCCAACAAGTAAACATGTTTCATCAAGGAACAACATCTCCATGTTCCAATAAGGAACAAACTTCAATCTTCACCTGCAACTAACAATGCTATAAGAGGGGTTGAGCAAAGCGGTAACATAGTCAAACAACGGTTTGCTAGGACAAGGTGGGTTAGAGGCTCGGTTCAACAATATGGGAGGCATGATAAGCAAGTGGTAGGTATCGCAACATAGGCATAGCAAAAGAGCGAGCAACTAAGCAAGCAAAGATAGAAGTGATTTCGAGGGTATGATCATCTTGCCTGAAATCCCGCAAGGAAGAAGAACGAGTCTATGAAGAAGATAAACAGACGTAGTCGAACGGATCCTCACACACATGATGTTATCGGAACCAACCCGAAGAAGCAACACCGGAAAGAAGCAAACAACATAGTAAACAACCAACACATCAACATGGCGTGATGCACAATTGAGTATGATGCATGTCCGGTTTAATGAAGCATGGCATGGCAAAGTGCACAAACAGTACTACAGATTAAGTGGAGCTCATTATGCAACGGAGTTACATATTGATGGAACACCACATTAATTATTTAGTTCAATCTCGTTTATGTACCCAACAATATTAAATGTTGATTATCCATGGCAAGAGGGTGAAGCAAAGTAAAACTACCTATCAAGTCAAGGTTAAATGAGGCCAGAAGCAACGAACAACAAATCCGGAAACTCCTCATGTGCATAAACTATATTTGGTACTGTTCTACCCTAAACACAATTTTAGGGTAGTTAAACATGCAAAGTAAAGCCATCATGATAATCTAGGCATTTTTCCACCCCATTTACATATAAAGTTTATTAAATTTCGAGTTACGGTTATTTAGTTATGAATTAAACCATTTTAGCAAGTTATTTAAGCAAATTTAAACAAACAACATATTAAACATTTTAAACATGGATGAAAAAGACATATCATGAAACTATATGAAATTCTAAGCATTTTACATATTTAAACCATTTTAATCCGAAGCACGGTTCAAGAGTTATTAATGAGTGAAAAACAGGGGCTTTCTGCAAAACTGCTGTCTCTGGAAAAATACTAAAACGCAGATCTGAAAAAAAAAGGAACTGGACCAAAACAGGGGCGGCTGGGCGCTCACCATGGGCCTTGGCCTGGAACTATGGAGAGGAGGAGGTAGGCCCGTAGCTGGGCTAACAGATCTGGGCCACGGGGAGGCTTGAGGCCCAGGTGGCTGCCCACGTTGGCGATTGAATGGTTCAACGGGGAGGCTTGGCCGAAGCAGAGCAGCGCACGACAGGGCCAGCGAGCACGAAGCAGAGCAGCGCCCGAGCTCCGGCGAGCGGGCAAGGCAGAGGGAGAAGGGCGGCGGCGAGGACCACTCCGGTGAGGCACGTACTTGGCGCGGGGTCCACGAAGGAGCGGCAGGAGAGGTTCGCGACGGCAGCAGCGACGCAGGCGGTGCTCCCGCGCCGCACTCGCCGGTGCGGCGGCGGAGGCTAGGGCGGAGAGGTCGATGGGGCCCTGGGCGATGGAGGTCGTCGGAGGGCGAGGTCACGGTGGGTCTGTAGTTCGCCTAGGCCACGACGAGGAGGAGGCCACCGGAGATGGCCGGATCGGGATAGTTCATGTCGGGGAGGCGAGGTGCAGGCGAAGCTTGCGGGCATGACGAAGGTCATGGCAGGCGGCTGGAGGGCCGCAGGAGGAAGGAGCGCTTGGACGTTGTTCCTTCTTGGGGTGGAGCGCCAGGCATCTCCTGTGTGGGGGCTCGGGCGGAGGAGGCAGAGACTCGTTCGATGCAGAGGCGAAGCAGCAGTCACAAGGTTCGGAGAGGACGCGAGGATTCAGGCGGGGATGGACGCCGACGACGCGGACGAGGCGAAGGCCTCCGGCGAAGAAGCTCCAGGCGGCGGCGCTGCAAGATTGGGGACGTGAGCGTCCAAGGCGTCGAGTCTCTGCTAGAGAAGGGAGAGGCGAGAGAGATTAGAGAGGTTGAGAGACAGGAGCACGACGAGCAAAAGAAGGGAAGGCAGGGGCATGGCGACCTGGTCCTCTGTGGCCTAGCTGACCGTGATGGTGGTGAGGCACAATTCCGGCGCACTGGGCAAGGGGCTTCTGCTCCGGCGATATACGGCGGGGCCATGGCGCTCGGCTCAGGAAGGGCACGGGAGGAGCTTGCGCCGACGAGCTTCCCGGTGACTGGTAGGATTTTTGGGTGGCCGCGAGTGATGGGGATCGAGGAGGGACATGGGGGAGCGCTGGTTGGTGGATTGGATCAGGGAGGATCCCGATAGGGGATTTTGTGGAGAGTGCGGCGGCGGGGAAAGGGACAAACCTCCTAATTTCTAGGGTTGGCTAGTTTAGGTAGGGTTTCATCTACTATAAATAGCAGGTAGGAAAAGGGTAGGGGCTATCTAGCCCCTCCGATCATAGTCGGACGGGCGGAAAAAAAATAGGCTAGGGGGTTCAATGAACAAAAGGAAGATGTTTTGTAGATGTTTGGGGTTGATCCGGATCCAACGGTGACGACTGCCCGGGTCGGGTTCGGGACAGCTTTCGGACGCGCGCGCGAGGGGTCGGGCTGACGAGAGAGGTTAGGTTGGACCTGGCGGAAGGTAGTGAGCTGTGTAGGCGGTCTCGAGTTGAGAGAAGAGAAGAGAGGGAGGCCCAGCGACTGTTTCCGGAGACCGAAAACGTCCGACGTTAGACCGGCTATAATGCCGCTATAGTTAAACGTTGGGGCGTCAAACGAACTCCGAATGCGATGAAACTTGACAGGCGGTATATCTACACTATAATAAGACCACACGCCAACTTTCATCCCATTCCGAGAACATTTTCCGACCACTTATAAAATAATATTTTGGATATGTCGCGGGCATGTGCAAGTGTGTCTAGGCTCAGAATGGACAACAGATGGAACTGGGGGAACCCGGACGAATGCAAGTTTTAAAACATGATGATGTAATGCACATGATGACATGATATGCAATGCATGACACGCAAGCACATGACAAGGCAACAACAGCGAATAACTGGAGGACACTTGGCACATCGGTCTCGGGGCGTCACAAACCTAGTGAAGTAACACTTGAAGGGCATAATCATTTTTTACTCAGAAGGAGATAGTATTCGGTTGTGTTTCTATGCTATCATGGAATGCCAAATAGTCTTCTTATAGAGTAAAAGTGGTTTGCTAATCTAAGTTGCCACAACTTGTAGAAATCCATGTTGAATTCCATGATACTCTACAATAGCATGCAAACAAATATTATAATCTTACCCCTGGCCTCTTTCTGGTCAATTAATCTGGTAGGCAGAGGTACTGTTTCAGGTCAAATGAACTACTATTCTGTCGGCCCCATCTTCAAAAAAACTGCATATGATAGATTAAACTCTAGCATTGAAAGAAATGAATACAACATATCTTATGGACCACATACATATCAGGAAATAATATGGGGACCAAGAGAGGTTGTGTGATTTTTTTCTTCAATGAGCCAAGCACCTGTGGATCCAGAGCGCAAGCAGGCAATTCAAAAAGCATAAGTGCATGAATCAGAAAGAATGACGATGGTTAAAAATAGGGATCGTCCACCTACCGGAGTGGAGGGCTAGAGACGAAGAGGACGCGAGGAATTGTGCGTGCTTGAGGACGTCTTTTTAAAGAGAAAGGCAGCATCGAGCGGAAGAGAGAGCGGCGGGGTAATGGAGGGTCGAGTAATGATCCGCGTTGGATGCTGCTGTTTCATGTGTAGTGGTGGCTACCGTTTCATGGTGGCGACTGGCGAGTAGAAGAGAAAGCGTCGGCGGCGAGTAGAAGATAGAGCGGCGACGATGAGCGGAAGAGAGAGATGAAGCCTTAGAGACCTAGGTGGTGTTTGGTTCTCTAGTCCTAGGACTTTTTCTAGTCCCAACTAAAAAGTCTCTAGTCCTTAAAAAGTCCCTTCCTGTTTGTTTCCAGAGACTAAAAAGTCCCTAGTCCCTTCCTAGAGGTTATTAAATGACCATGTTGTTCCTAGTATATAGAAAAATAACAATCAAACAACACTACAGGGTGGCGGGCCAATGGGTGCATGAAGGGGCATTGTTGAAAAAGTCCCAAAAAGTCCCAAAAAGACTCTCCTTGAGAGTCTTCTTCATTTAGTCCCAAATGCCTAATTTAGTCCCTAAAAAGTCTCTCCCGTTTGGTAAAAAAATCTCTAAAAGGGACTTTTTCTAGTCCCTACACAAAAAAGTCCCCGGAAACAAACACCCCCCTAGTGCTATGCGTTAGATGGGCTAACAACATGACCAAACTAAGCAAGTTACATGCCTGCCTTTTACATGGGCTAGCACGGACAACCAACAACGTACCATAAGATGTCACACGTAGCAGGGCTATTGGGCTTGATATGGGCTAGCAACGAACCGTGCGGCCGCAACCTCTATCTAGCCCAGTTTGGGTCATCCTCAAGCTTCGGCACAGGCATGGATGAATATATATAGACGCACAACTACCACCAAATCCTGTTGTATTGAACAATTTAGCCCATGGATTGCATCAACTCTAAACATAAAATTTGTTTCTCTATTCCTCGCGAACCCATTCCACCAGAGCGCACACGATACTGTCCGGTAACCAAGGAGATCAAAAAATGAGCTAGGCCGGCCATGGGGAGCGACCAGACGCACTGTCGATAGAACCACGCGAGGGAGCGTCATCCGGGCCATGGGGAGTGATCAGGCGCACTATCGAGAGAACCACATGGGAGAGCGACCTCGTCCACCTGGGGAGCCCTCGTAGTTTGTGTGCTGCCACGGCGAGCTAGGTTGAGGAAAGCAACGGGGATGAGTTCTTGCAAGCGATGCCTTTCTTTTTTGTGTGTTGCGCTGTGTATGTCCGGTTCCGTCGAGAAGAAAGAATGAATGAGAGAGAAGGAACGAAGCGTTATTGTCACTTAGCGGTGGCAAGCCTCCGTAAATTTCACCAGTTGCTGATCAGACGGCTGCAGACTTCTCGGCTCTACAGTATCAACGGCTATAACAATTCGGGTGATGTGGCTTCCTGAGAAGTCAGGAAAATCAGCTAATGGGGTGTCCCTATTCAGATATAGAAGATGTGCATGTTTTCCTATGAGCAGGGGGGCCATGGCCCAGGTTGGCCCCCAAGTAGCTCCGCCGCTGGTTAGAGGGACTGTGGTATCCCCAGCCCATCAGAGTTCAAGTCTTGATGCTCGCATTTATTTCTCGATTTCTGATGATGCGCATTCAGTAGGAGGATACGTATGATATGCTGGCTCAGTCTTTCTAAAGTGCTCATAGGGATAGAGTGTGTATGCGCGTTCATAGAGGTGAGCATAGAGGTGAGTGTATGCGCGTGTATATAAGCGCTTGCTCTGTACTGTGTTAAAAAAAGATCATCTTAATCTCGCCTCTCTAATCTCTTTGACAAGGGCCACATAGTCATCAAAAGCGTCATATGAAACGTCTGTGAGAGTGGCTCTAGTATGTTAAATAATCACTACGGGCCTATGTGCCAGACATCCTTGAGGTCTGGGAGCCTTCACTTCTTGGCCATTGCTCTCGAGAGCTCCACCCCGCGGAGGCACCTACACATAACGTGGAATCCATTTCCGCGCTCGAGGCCACACAAAAGGACATACCTTAGTGATTTTCAAATGGCGAGAAAATTTGTTCCCTCATGTGACGCGCGGATAATTAAGCTACAGTAATCCCCTTCTAATGGTGCCATGTCACCACGATTACTGTTCTTAAACTCGCGTTGGTTCGAAATTGGTTGAAATTTCAAATCTAAAACAAAGTCAAACAATAAAAGTTTTCAAATATTAAAACTAAAATGCTCGAATAAATCTATAAATTCCCGTGTTCATTGCCATGTTGAAACTAACTTCACTTGACTCACAAATCAATTCCTAGGAAAATAATAAATGATCCAACATCACATAAAATGACCTTTTCAAAATAAATAATTAGTTAAGCTTGTCCAGTTAACCCCAAACCTTGTGTGCACCCTTAATATATGGCCTAGTATTTATGTGCCAATTACTTTGTGGAAAAGAAATCATTTGCTATTTCTATAAAAATGCAAACAGTGAAAGAAAAGCAAATAAATAAAAAGAAACAGAAAAGGGTAAACAGAAAAGGGAAAAAGAAATGACCTACACTACTGGACCCAGGCCTATCAAGAAACACAGCCCAGCCCACCTCCACCATCCCTTACCTCACGCTACAGGAGGCAGAGGAGGGCGTGGCGCGCATCCGAGCCGCCTTAGCCATGGATAGTCTCCACGTCGCCCCCCACGACCTATAAACGCGTCCACCGAAAACCCTAGCCTGCTCTCGATCGATCCCCTCTCGTTCCCCCCATCGTGTCGCTCCTCATCTGCTCGAAAACAAGCTCGGAGCTCGTGCGGTGACCGCGCTCGCCGTCGTCATTGTCGCGGCCACCGTCGTCCCTGCGCCAAGATAGTGTGCCCCCCGGCTTCCCCGTCGTCTTCCATGTCGTCTACAAGTCCAGATCGAGCCAGGGCACCGCCGAACGACGGGATCGAGATCGTCTTCTTCCTTCTGTCGTCGTCGATTTCGCCTCGATCCGCGCCGCCTCGACCGCCCCCGACCTCGCCGAGTTCGCCTACGCCCCCCATGTGAGCCCATCCGTCGATCCTCTTCTTCCTTCGCGTGGATCCATCGCCGTAGACGCTGCTGCCCGCCTGACCCGAGCTCGTTCCGCCATCGCGCCCTCTGGCCGCGTCGCCCACGTCCTCCTGCAGCCACCTGCGCCCCTCGCCGCTGCTGCTCTATTGCCGCCGCTTGTTGATGCTGCTTGCTGCCGCTGCTGCCCGTCTTCGCTGGCGCCATGGCCGTTTCGTGCGCGCACGCCAGTGCCCGCGAGCCAGCTGCTGCTGCCCCTGCGCTGCCGTTGCTGCTTGCTACTCCTAGCCACTGGTGCTGCTCTTCGCTGCTGCGTTGCCGTTGCCGTTGCGTAGTGTGGTTACCTGCTGCCGCATGCTGCTTGCAGTTGGTCATGGCCTTGCCAAGGCCATGGCTGAGTGTGGCGTGTGCTTGTGTGCATGTGTGAGCACAGCGCTGGCTATGTCTCCCGCACGAACGGCCGGCCCTTGTTTACTAGTAGTAGTAGGTTTAGTTTAGTAGTATTAAATTAATGCTAATTAAGGTTGTTAGCAAATGACAAATGGGTCCCACCTAATTAGATTAGGTGAAAGCCCCTGTTAACCAAACTAACTAACCCTGTTATTTGATAGGACTATGACAGTGGCCCCCACCTCTAAATAAACAGCTTAAAAGAAATCTTTAAACACTTGTGACACTGACAGAAGGGTCCCACCTGACCCTTTGACTAGTCAAAGTAGACCCAGTCAAATGCTGACTAGGTTGCTGACTCAGCACTCCCCTCCCCTGGCCCACGGTCATGCACTCTGGCTAGAGTGACACTAGGTGACAGAAGAATGTTCTGTTTTATTTCAAACTAAAATTAATTTCAAAAAATGGTTTAATCTTTGAAAATTCATAAAAAATAAACCGTAACTCGGATGAAAATGTTTTCTACATGAAAGTTGCTCAGAACGACGAGACGAGTACGGATACACAACCCGTTCGTCCGCCACACATCTCTAGCATAGCGAGCACGCAACTTTTCCCTCCGATTCATCTGTCCGAAAAATGCGGAACACCGGGGATATTTTCCCGGATGTTTCTCCCCTTCACCAGTATCGCCTAGTACTGCGTTTGGTCACCCCTGGCACCATGTTTTGCCTTGTTATATTTTTTGTGATGCATTGTTTGCTCTGTATTTACTGTTTCTCCCCCCCCTCTTCTCTTCGATAGACCACGTGACGATGTTGATTCCCCTGTGATCGACTATGTCGACGACGGCACTTCTTCCTTTTCAGCAGAGCTTCCAGGCAAGCCCCCCTTTAATCATCCCGATATCGCCCATTCCATTTTCTCATGCTTGCATTAGATTTTGCTATTGTATTTGTTTGCTCCTATTCTGATGCATAGCCTGCTTTTATAACCTGCTTGTTGTTACCTACCTGCTTATCCTAAACTGCTTAGTATAGGTTGGTGAGTGATCTATCAGTGACCCCCCTTGTCCTTGTTGCCCCTGCTTCATCATTGAAGACCCGATCAACGGGATCGAAGACCAGGCCTCGGCACCGCACATCACTTTCACCTTAGTTGCTCGACACTACTGGGTTACTATCGAGTGCCGAGGGTGAGACCTCTTCAGCACTTCTAATGTTAACCATGTAGTGTAGTTATTAGGTCATGGTCATCGAGGGTGATTTCCTCCTTAACCACTTTCGATACGACTCTGTCGTGCAACCCCTCAAGTGTGAACCTCGGGGGTGATTCCTCTTACATTCACCTTGATGATTACATCGAGTGGAATTCACCGGGTGTGATTCCTTGGGTTTTTCCCTTGATGTTTGGACACGCAATTACTATGGTTACTATGAATTTACACTGAACCATGTTACTAAAGACGGGTCGGCCCTGAGGGGTACCCGTGCGAGCTTAATTGCGAGTGATGTGGAGACGGGTTGACCTGAAGGGTGCCCACGAGATAATTACGAGGCGTGGTCGGGCATTCCTAGCCCTTGCCGCAAGTCCTCGGGACGGGGCAACGGGGTCATATCTTTCGTGAGTCTCTGCTTGTTACCGCGTGTTCCCAATCCACTACGATTTGGATATTTGATCCGAGGGGCCTTTGGCCTGATAGCACTAACCATCACGTGAGCATAGTATGGGCGTTCTGCGTCGTATGCATCAGCCGAGGCTTAATAGACGTCAGCGACTGAGCGGCGCGCGCCGGGTTGGACTGGTAAGCTCCTGCCTTTTTAGGGAGGTAGCTAGGTCTGCTCACCGGCCTCCCTCGCAACGTGCAGGAGTTCGTGGGGAGATGGCCCATGACCCCTGGGGGCATAGGTTTAGTCTGGCATGCTGACCTCTCTATTAAGCCTAGGTCGGGTTGCGGCGTATTGTTTGGCCGAGGCCGGGCATGACCCAGGAAAGTGTGTCCGGCCGGAGTTAATCGAGCGTGGTGGGTAAGTTGGTGCACCCATGCAGGGAAGAAAACATCTATCGATAGCCTGTCCTACGGTAACGGACACTTGGAGTTGTATCCCGATCGATACAACTAGAACTGGATACTTGAGATGAGACATGGAGATGAGACTTGGATATGAGATGATAACTGGATAGTATGGCTCTGGGATTGCTTTCTCGCGGGGAGTCAAGAAAGGATCTCTGGCCGAGGTTGATAACACTACCTACTTTCCAGTATGTTGATCTGTACTCTTCTATATGCTGTAAGATGCTTGAAGATGCTAGTCTTCGATAGGCTAGGCTTTCCCCTTCTCTTCTGGCATTCTGCAGTTTAGTCCACAGATACAACCCATTCCTTTGATACAGATGCATACTTAGTTTAGATCTGATGTAAGTCTTGCGAGTACTTTGGATGAGTACTCACGGTTGCTTTGCTACTTCTTTTCCCCCATACCCGATTATTGCGACGAGATAACCGATCCCAGGAGCCAGACGACGCCACTGATGACTACTACTACCCAGAGGATGCCTACTACTACGTGAAGACCGCAGACGACTAGGAGTAGTTAGGAGGCTCCCAGGCAGGAGGCCTTGCCTTTTCGATCATTGTTATTTTTTGTGCTAATCTTCTTAAGGCAAACTTGTGTAACTTATGTCTGTACTAAGATATTGTTGCTTCCGCTGACTCTTGTGTTTTCGAGCTTATGTATTCGAGCCCTCGAGGCCCCTGGCTTGTAATATAAAGCTTGTATTATTTTTATTTGTGCCTAGAGTTGTGTTGTGATATCTTCTCATGAGTCCTTGATCTTGATCGTACACATTTGCGTGTATTATTCAATCGAGGGCGTCACAAGTTGGTATCAGAGCCGACTGCCTGTAGGTCGCCCCCTTTCCAACTCCTTGGCCGAAGTCGAGTCTAGTCACCACAAAAACTTTTACTAACATGGTTGTGTGGCTTATGGGCCCACGTCGCCATTGGGTGGTATTAGGATCTTTTATTCCTCGTCTATAATCTGGGACTCTGATCTCTCTTCTTTTCGGGTTAAACGATTTTGCTAACTCTAACGTTAGGATCTCGTAACTACTTCCGCCCGGAGAGCCTCCTTATTTTAGATGATCGCCTGCTGCATCAGAAGATTCCAAAGATACTCTACAATATTCTCTCGAGACTTCATGCTTGTTGCCTTTGCAATTCCCTACCAGCGAAATATCCTTATGGATAACTACACACACTTGCCAATCTTACATTCTATTCCATTGATCTTGTTATTACAAGATGCCCTGAACTGCTCTCCTTTTTTCGAGAATCCTTTGAGCTTACTGCCTTGCAGTTCCTTGTCATCTGAATACCCCTACGGATAACCTTGTGCACCTATCGAGTATCCGCTCATCCTTAGTTGACTCATGTACTTCACAAAAGTCTTTGTAGTACCGTTCGTTCTTGTGAAAATCCTCAACAGCCTATTGTTTTTGAATTTCTTGCTTGCTTGCATTATGGTTAATACCATAAGTCTAGTAATCTTATTGTCAGCCTTTGTCATTATCATTTTGAGTCCGTTGATACAATATGTTGCGAATGCTCCCAACCCTCAATCAGATCCTAGAATTCATCCTTCCGGCACAGACGTCATTTTAACATGTGCTGGATCTCGACCAATCAAATCGCCATCGATTGTACCCCTATGGCTATTCTACCTATCCATCCCTAATCAGAGCATTGCTTCTGGTCCCTTGTCTTGGAATTCATAATTCACTTGCAGTTGAGCTTTGAGTTAGTCGGTTGTTTCTATAATCCGATCTCCTTGTATTCTTTCTTCCTCTGGTTGAATATTGATGCTCACATCAGATCCCTTGTGGACCACCAGACCCCCCCTTTTTTCGGATTTTATCTGACAACGTCCTTCATATTCAATAAGCTTGTGAGCTTTTCCTCGGAGACATAATGCTTTTGGTAAATTGTATCCTCCGCTTTCTCAAGCATGCTCTACTACTGAGCTTGTGTTATTTATTCTCGAAATTTATGATATATGTTCCTAAGATGCCCCGATGGGCTGAACCTATGCATTCCCTAATCTGTGTGAACTCAAAAGTTATGTGGGTTATACTCTACTGACTTTTCGTCAGATAAAATTTCAATACTACAGCTTCATCAAGAGCGAGAAGTAAAATGAAAGGTTATGCATTGTAGAAGTGGGAGTCGACCCTGAACCTTGTGTTCATGCCCACGGACATGGTGTGGGACTTATCATGAAAGCTCCTCGCAAGGATATCTAATCATTTGAATAATTCTTACGGTATCATAAATTGGATCCCTTGCAGTTATGGTCCTGACCATATTTCCTCCTTGATCCCATTTACTGGGTAAGTTAAAATTACTTATCATCTGCAAATCATTTCCCTCGTCCAACCTCTACTCCGATTTACCTTCTGGCATTACACCTAGTACTTGATACTAAGAAGCTTTATACCCCATCACATCATTCCTAGCCTGATCGGCTATATTGTTATCATGTCAACTTTTTAACTGTGCTACCTGGTCCTTATGCCCGGAGCAACTTTTGACGATGAGCTAAGTTTACGTCGATCTTCCTCATCTTATCATTTCACCTCAAACAACAAGCTTGACTTTGAGCTTGTGTCGAATCCGTGGTTCTCATAGCCTTTCACTTCATCCTTCCTTTTCTACTTGATGGCATCTTCATAGAGTCTCTCGACAAAATTTGTCTTGATCATCGTCAACACTTTGGCTTCTTCAGAGATGTCAATTGAATTAATGGCTAGTAATACCATCCTTGCCTCTCGATGATTTGTGTCAGCACCAACAACATTCTTGTCTTCCCCCAACACAAACTTGTTCATATAATTTTAGAAATACATCCTTTTTTTGCATGTCGGTGGATTGTGGCTGAGCCCGTCAGCCGCACCCTCATATTTCCCCTGCTAAAATTGTATGACTTATTTTCTAAGATTGTTTCCGATGGATCCTTGATGTATCGAAAGTCTGACCTTTGCTTGAAGCCATGTCAATGCTATCTCGAAGCATGTCTATGGTAATCCGATCTCCAATAAGAACGTTTGAAGCATGATATTAAATTTTCTTTATCAATTATCCAAACACCGTTGTATGGGTGATATCATGAAATTTCTTTCCCCTTACCTAAATGGTTTTATACTTCTATCTTGTCATGGATATCATCCTCTGCTTGTCCTTGGGAAGGATATACTCCTGATAATTATGTTTAAACACATTTTCCTTTCCATTGTTTTGATTAATATATTGATCATATTTTTTCCTTTCCATTCTTTTGTTTAACCTTTCCGATAAACTAACTTATCTCAGTAGAGATAATTTCCTGCTTAGGTAAGCACCTCAATGTACAACTATGTCAGTAAAGACCCTGTTACTATTGTTGATGACATTCCGGTAGCCACCGATGGACGAGAACTTTACCTAACGGCCCGCCTCGTTCAACGAGCAGGAAAATGGTTATCTTCGTCCCTTGCCCTTGGTACCGACGTTGTTGCCGACATAACTGACATGCTACCCTCCGGCATGCCTTGCTATCATGACCGTGCAAGATATCATCGCTCCTTCTATTTTAACCCACATGGTGAGCCCATAACCCACAGTTCCACAAGATCGGAACCTGACCCTCCTGTATATCCTTTACTCCGAAGTATCATTTGCTCTTGGCTTTGTGTATTATCGCGAGCCACCCACGGAGAGATGATCTATTCCCGATGCTCTGAACCCTTCTCACACTCTGTTTAGGTATCGATCGTTTGTCCATTCGTTTGAAACTTCCTATTGTACCTTCATATTTTGCTCTCGATGTTTTCTTAAGTTTCAACTCGAGAGATGCCTCTATGCCACGTTCATTGAGATAGCCCCAGGTACCTATCTTGTGTTGAGCTCCGTCCTTCTTGAGTCTCCCCCCTTACTCCACCCCTTAAATCTCGGGATGAGATTTCTTGTAGTGGAGGAGAATTGTGACGCCCGAATAATTAAGCTACAGTAATCCCCTTCTAATGGTGCCATGTCACCATGATTACTGTTCTTAAACTCGCGTTGGTTCGAAACCGGTTGAAATTTCAAATCTAAAACAAAGTCAAACAATAAACGTTTTCAAATATTAAAACTAAAATGCTCGAATAAATCTATAAATTCCCGTGTTCATTGCCATATTGAAACTAACTTCACTTGACTCACAAAATCAATTCCTAGGAAAATAATAAATGATCCAACATCACATAAAATGGCCTTTTCAAAACAAATAATTAGTTAAGCTTGTCCAATTAACCCCAAACCTTGTGTGCACCCTTAATATATGGCCTAGTATTTATGTGCCAATTACTTTGTGGAAAAGAAATCATTTGCTATTTCTATAAAAATGCAAACAGTGAAAGAAAAGCAAATAAATAAAAAGAAACAGAAAAGGGTAAACAGAAAAGGGAAAAAGAAAAGGACCTACACTATTGGACCCAGGCCTATCAAGAAAAACAGCCCAGCCCACCTCCAGCATCCCTTACCTCACACTACAGGAGGCAAAGGAGGGCGTGGCGCGCATCCGAGCCGCCTTAGCCATGGATGATCTCCACGTCGCCCCCACGACCTATAAACGCGTCCACCGAAAACCCCAGCCTGCTCTCGATCGATCCCCTCTCATTCCCCCCATCGTGCCGCTCCTCATCTGCTCGAAAACAAGCTCGGAGCTCGTGCGGTGACCGCACTCGCCGTCATCATTGTCGCGGCCACCGTCGTCTCTGCGCCAAGATAGTGTGTCCCTCGGCTTCCCCGTCGTCTTCCACGTCGTCTACAAGTCCAGATCGAGCCAGGGCACCGCCGAACGACGGGATCGAGATCATCTTCTTCCTTCTGCCGTCGTCGATTTCGCCTCGATCTGCGCCGCCTCGACCGCCCCCGACCT
>NC_041388.1:291935419-291952678 GCF_002162155.2 Triticum dicoccoides
TCGATCCTCTTCTTCCTTCGCTTGGATCCATCGCCGTAGACGCTGCTGCCCGCCTGACCCGAGCTCGTTCCGCCACCGCGCCCTCTGGCCGCTTCGCCCGCATCCTCCTGCAGCCACCTGCGCCCGTCGCCGCTACTGCTCTATTGCCGCCGCTTGTTGATGCTGCTTGCTGCCGCTGCTGCCCGTCTTCGCTGGCGCCATGGCCGTTTCATGCGCACACGCCAGTGCCCGCGAGCCAGCTGCTGCTGCCCCTGCGCTGCCGTTGCTGCTTGCTAGTCCTAGCCACTGGTGCTGCTCTTCGCTGCTGCGTTGCCGTTGCTGTTGCGTAGTGTGGTTACCTGCTGCCGCATGCTGCTTGCAGTTGGTCATGGCCTTGGCCAAGGCCATGACTGAGTGTGGCGTGTGCTTGTGTGCATGTGTGAGCACAACGCTGGCTATGTCTCCCGCACGAATGGCCGGCCCTTGTTTACTAGTAGTAGTAGGTTTAGTTTAGTAGTATTAAATTAATGCTAATTAAGGTTGTTAGCAAATGACAAATGGGTCCCACCTAATTAGATTAGGTGAAAGCCCCTGTTAACCAAACTAACTAACCCTGTTATTTGTTAGGACTATGACAGTGGCCCCCACCTCTAAATAAACAGCTTAAAAGAAATCTTTAAACACTTGTGACACTGATAGAAGGGTCCCACCTGACCCTTTGACTAGTCAAAGTAGACCCAATCAAACGTTGACTAGGTTGCTGACTCAGCACTCCCCTGGCCCACGGTCATGCACTCTGGCTGAGTGACACTAGGTGACAGAAGAATATTCTGTTTTATTTCGAATTAAAATTAATTTCAGAAAAATGGTTTAGTCTTTGAAAAATCATAGAAAATAAATGTAACTCGGATGAAAATGTTTTCTATATGAAAGTTGCTCACAACGATGAGACGAGTCCGGATACGCAGCCCGTTCGTCCGCCACACGTCCCTTGCACAGTGAACATGCAACTTTCCCCTCCGATTCATCTGTCCGAAATCGCGGAACACCGGGGATATTTTCCCGGATGTTTCTCCCTTTCACTAGTATCGCCTCGTACTGCGTTAGGTCACCCCTGGCACCGCGTTTTGCCTTGTTATATTTTTTGTGATGCATTGTTTGCTCTGTATTTACTGTTTCTCCCCCCTCTTCTCTTTGATAGACCCCATGACGATGTTGATGCCCCTGTGATCGACTACGTCGACGGCGACACTTCTTCCTTTTCAGCAGAGCTTCCAGGCAAGCCCCCCTTTGATCATCCCGATATCGCCCAGTCCATTCTCTCATGCTTGCATTAGATTTTGCTACTGTATTTGTTTGCTCCTATTCTGATGCATATATAGCCTGCTTTTGTAACCTGCTTGTTGTTACCTACCTGCTTATCCTAAACTGCTTAGTATAGGTTGGTTAGTGATCCATCAGTGACCCCCACCTTGTCCTTGTTGCCCCTGCTTCATCATTGAATACCCGATCAACGGGATCGAAGACCAGGCCTCGGCACCGCACATCACTTTCCCCTTAGTTGCTCGACACTACTGGGTTACTATCGAGTGCCGAGGGTGAGACCTCTTCAGCACTTCTGATGTTAACCCTGTAGTGTAGTTACTCGGTCGTGGTCATCGAGGGTGATTTCCTCCTTAACCACTTCCGATACGACTCTGTCGTGCAACCCCTCAAGTGTGAACCTCGGGGGTGATTCCTCTTACATTCACCTTGATGATTACATCGAGTGGAATTCACCGGGGGTGATTCCTCGGTTTTTTCCCTTGATGTTTGGACACGCAATTACTATGGTTACTATGAATTTACACTGAACCATGTTACTAAAGACGGGTCGGCCCTGAGGGGTACCCGCGCGAGCTTAATTGCGAGTGATGTGGAGACGGGTTGACCTGGAGGGTGCCCGCGAGATAATTACGAGGCGTGGCCGGGCATTCCTAGCCCTTGCCGCAAGTCCTCGAGACGGGGCAACGGGGTCATATCTTTCGTGAGTCTCTGCTTGTTACCGCACGTTCCCAATCCACTACGATTTGGATATTTGATCCGAGGGGCCTCTGGCCTGATGGCACTTACCATCACGTGGGCATAGTATGGGCGTTCTGCGCCGTATGCATCAGCCGAAGCTTAATAGACGTCAGCGACTGAGCGGCGCGCGCCGGGTTGGACTGGTAAGCTCCTGCCTTTTTAGGGAGGTAGCTAGGTCTGCTCACCGGCCGCCCTCGCAACGTGCAGGAGTTCCCGAGGAGATGGCCCATGACCCCTAGGGGCATAGGTTTAGTCCGGCGTGCTGACCTCTCTATTAAGCCTAGGTCGGGTTGCGGCGTATTGTTTGGCCGAGGCCGGGCATGACCCAGGAAAGTGTGTCCGGTCGGAGTTAATCGAGCGTGGTGGGTAAGTTGGTGCACCCGTGCAGGGAAGAAAACATATATCAATAGCCTGTCGTACGGTAACGGACACTTGGAGTTGTATCCCGATCGATACAACTAGAACTGGATACTTGAGATGAGACATGGCGATGAGACTTGGATATGAGATGATAACTGGATAGTATGGCTCTGGGATTGCTTTCTCGCAGGGAGTCGAGAAAGGATCTCTGGCCGAGGTTGATAACACTACCTACTTTCCATTATGTTGATCTGTACTCTTCTATATGCTGCAAGATGCTTGAAGATGCTAGTCTTCGTTAGGCTAGGCTTTCCCCTTCTCTTCTGGCATTCTGCAGTTTAGTCCACAAATACAACCCATTCCTTTGATACAGATGCATACTTAGTTTAGATCTGATGTAAGTCTTGCGAGTACTTTGGATGAGTACTCACGGTTGCTTTGCTACTTCTTTTCCCCCATACCCGATTGTTGCGACCAGATGACGGATCCCAGGAGCCAGACGACGCCACTGATGACTACTACTACCCAGAGGATGCCTACTACTACGTGAAGACCGCAGACGACTAGGAGTAGTTAGGAGGCTCCCAGGCAGGAGGCCTTGCCTTTTCGATTGTTGTTACTTTTTGTGCTAGTCTTCTTACGGCAAACTTGTGTAACTTATGTCTGTACTCAGATATTGTTGCTTCCGCTGACTCTTGTGTTTTTTAGCTTATGTCTTCAAGCCCTCGAGGCCCCTGGCTTGTAATATAAAGCTTGTATTATTTTTATTTGTGTCTAGAGTTGTGTTGTGATATCTTCCCATGAGTCCTTGATCTTGATCGTACACATTTGCGTGTATGATTAGTGTACGATTGAATCGAGGGCGTCACACCCCACGTTGCAAGGGAATTAGTCACCGGTCATCAAGTAAAAACGCGTGTCTTGGGAGGGTAGGGTGGCAGGGGCAACCCATATGATCTTCCAGATGGCACGCTAATGATTCGGTGCCCTGGTAAATGCTCGCGTGGATGGATGTTTGCACTCGTCCATCGTGAAGCGGTACACAGACCGAACAGTGAAGATCATATTCTTCCCATGAGCCCATGCTAGGATGTCGTCGGTGAGGCGTGGTGATGTATGTGTGTTTGCTACGTCTTGAGCTTGCGTTGGTTTTCCCCGAAGAGGAAGGGATGATCCAGCAGAGTAGCGTAAGTATTTCTGCCAGTTTTTGAGAACCAAGGTATCAAGCCAGTAGGAGGCCAGGCGCAAGTCCCTTGTACATACACAACACAAAGAGCTCAATGTAACCAACGCAATTAGGGGTTGTCAATCCCTTCACGGTCACTTACGGAAGTGAGATCCGATAGATAATATTTTTGGTATTTTTTGATATAAAGATGCAAAGTGAAAAGTAAAAGGCAAAGTAAAAACAAAACAAAATTAAAGTGATGGAGATTGATATGATGAGAATAGACCCGGGGGCCATAGGTTTCACTAGTGGCTTCTCTCGAGAGCATAAGTTTTCTACGGTGGGTGAACAAATTATTGTTGAGCAATTGACAGAATTGAGCATAGTTATGAGAATATCTTGGCAGTATATAGGCATCACAATCGTGACAAGTAGATCGAAACGATTCTGCATCTACTACTATTACTCCACTCATCGATCGCTATCCAGCATGCATCTAGAGTATTAAGTTAAAAACAGAGTAACGATTTAAGCAAGATGACATGATGTAGAGAGATAAATTCATGCAATATGAAATAAACCCCATCTTGTTATCCTCGATGGCAACGATACAATACGTGTCTTGCTGCCCCTTCTGTCACTGGGAAAGAACACCGCAAGATCGAACCCGAAGCTAAGCACTTCTCCAATGGCAAAAACTACCAATCTAGTTGGCCAAACCAAACGGATAATTCGAAGAGACTTGCAAAGATAATCAATCATACATAAAAGAATTCAGAGAAGATTCAAATATTGTTCATAGATAGACTTGATCATAAACCCACAATTCATCGGTCTCAACAAACACACCGCAAAAGAAGAAGATTACATCGAATAGATCTCCACAAGAGAGGGGGAGAACATTGTATTGAGATCCAAAAAGAGAGAAGAAGCCATCTAGCTACTAACTATGGACCTGAAGGTCTGAGGTAAACTACTCACACTTCATCGGAGAGGCTAGGATGATGTAGAAGCCCTCTGTGATGACGGCCCTCTTCCGGCGGAGCTCCGGAACAGGCCCCATGATGGGATCTCGTGGATACAGAAAGTTGCGACGGTGGAATTAGGTTTTTGGCTCCTATTCTGATCGTTTGGGGGTACGTGTGTATATATAGGAGGAAGAAGTACGCCGGAGGAGCAACGAGGGGCCCACGAGGTAGGGGCGCGCCCTAGGGAGGCGCCCCCTACCCTCGTGACCGCCTCTTTTGTTCCTTGGAGCAGGATCCAAGTCTCCTGGATCACGTTCGGTTAGAAAATCATGTTCTCGAAGATTTTATTCCGTTTGGACTCTGTCTGATATTATGTTTCTTCGAAACAATAAAATAGGCAAAAAAGCAACAATTCTGGGCTGGGCCTCCGGTTAATGTTGGGGAACGTTGCAGAAAACAAAAAAATTCCTACGGTTTCACCAAGATCCATCTATGAGTTCATCTAGCAACGAGTGATCGGATTGCATCTACATACCTTTGTAGATCACGCGCGGAAGCGTTCAAAGAACGGGGATGAGGAAGTCGTACTCGACGTGATCCAAATCACCGGAGATCCTAGCGCCGAACGGACGACACCTCCGCGTTCAACACACGTACGGTCAGCGTGACGTCTCCTCCTTCTTGATCCAGCAAGAGGAGAGGAGAGGTTGATGAAGATCCAGCAGCACAACGGCGTGGTGGTGGATGCAGGGGTCACCACAGCAGGGCTTCGCCGTTCTACTGCGAGAGGGAGAGGTGTAGCAGGGGAGAGGGAGGCGCCAAGACTCAAGGGTGCGGCTGCCCCTCCCTCCCCCCCTTTATATAGGCCCCCTAGGGGGGTGCGCCGGCCCTAGGAGATGGGATCTCCCAGGGGGGGCAAGGGGTGGAGTGCCCCCCAAGCCAGGTGGGGCGCCCCCCCACCCTAGGGTTCCCAACCCTAGGCGCATGGGGTGGGCCAAGGGGGACGCACCAGCCCATTATGGGCTGGTTCCCCTTCCCACTTTGGCCCATGGGGCCCTCCGGGATGGGTGGCCCCACCCGGTGGACCCCCGGGACCCTTCCGATGGTCCCGGTACAATACCGGTGACCCCCGAAACTCTCCCGATGGACGAAACTGCACTTCCTATATATAATTCTTCACCTCCGAACCATTCCGGAACTCCTCGTGACGTCCGGGATCTCATCCGGGACTCCGAACAACTTTCGGGTTACTGCATATTATATCTCTACAACCCTAGCGTCACCGAACCTTAAGTGTGTAGACCCTACGGGTTCGGGAGACATGTAGACATGACCGAGATGGCTGTCCGGTCAATAACCAACAGCGGGATCTGGATACCCATGTTGGCTCCCACATGCTCCTCGATGATCTTATAGGATGAACCACGATGTCGAGGATTCAAGCAACCCCGTATACAATTCCCTTTGTCAATCGGTACGTTACTTGCCCGAGATTCGATCGTTGATATCCCAATACCTCGTTCAATCTCGTTACCGGCAAGTCACTTTACTCGTACCGTAATGCATGATCCCGTGACCAGACACTTGGTCACTTTGAGCTCATTATGATGATGCATTATCGAGTGGTCCCAAAGATACCTCTCCGTTATACGGAGTGACAAATCCCAGTCTTGATCCGTGTCAACTCAACAGACACTTTCGGAGATACCCGTAGTATACCTTTATAGTCACCCAGTTACGTTGTGACGTTTGGTACACCCAAAGCACTCCTACGGCATCCGGGAGTTACACGATCTCATGGTCTAAGGAAAAGATACTTGACATTGGAAAAACTCTAGCAAACGAACTATACGATCTTGTGCTAAGTTCAGGATTGGGTCTTGTCCATCACATCATTCTCCTAATGATGTGATCTCGTTATCAATCACATCTGATGTCTATAGTCAGGAAACCATGACTATCTGTTGATCAACGAGCTAGTCAATTAGAGGCTTACTAGGGACATGTTGGTGTCTATGTATTCACACATGTATTACGATTTCCGGATAACACAATTATAGCATGAATAAAAGACAATTATCATGAACAAGGAAATATAATAATAATCCTTTTATTACTGCCTATAGGGCATATTTCCAACAGTTAATAGGTTAGTCCTAAAAATAATATAAAAGTGGAAAATAAAGCCCAATATAGTCCAAAACAATAGATAATATAGCATGGGGCAATCAAAAATTATAGATGCGTTGGAGACGTATGAGGCATCCCCAAGCTTAATTCCTGCTCGTCCTCGAGTAGGTAAATGATAAAAAGAGAATTTTTTATGCGGAGTGCTACTTGGCATAATTTCAATGCAAAATTTCTTAATTGTGGTATGGATATTCAGATTAGAAAGATTCAAGACAAAAGTTCATGTTGACATAAAGAATAATAACACTTCAAGCATACTAATAAAGTAATTATGTCTTCTCAAAATAACATGGCCAAAGAAAGTTATCCCTACAAAATCATATAGTCTGGCTATGCTCTATCTTCACCACACAAAGTATTTAAATCATGCACAACTTCGATGACAAGCCATACTCTAACTTTTTCAAAACTTTTTCAATCTTCACGCAATATATGAGCGTGAGCCATGGACATAGCACTATGTGGAATAGAATGGTGGTTGTGGAGAAGACAAATAGAGGGGAAGATAGTCTCACATCAACTAGGCGTATCAACGGGCTATGAAGAGGCCCATCAATAGATATCAATGTGAGTGAGTAGGGATTGTCATGCAACAGATGCACTAGAGCTATAAGTATATGAAAGCTCATCAAAAGAAACTAAGTGGGTGTGCATCCAACTCGTTTGCTCACGAAGACCTAGGGCAATTTGAGGAAGCCCATCATTGGAATATACAAGCCAAGTTCTATAATGAAAAATTCCCACTAGTATATGAAAGTGACATAACGAGAGACTCTCTACCATGAAGATTATGGTGCTACTTTGAAGCACAAGTGTGGTAAAAGGATAGTAACATTGTCCCTTCTCTCTTTTTCTCTCATTTTTTTATTTGGGCCTTTTCTCTTTTTTTTATGGCCTCTTTTTTCGTCCGGAGTCTCATCCCAACTTATGGGGGAATCATAGTCTCCATCATCCTTTCCTCACTTGGGACAATGCTCTAGAAAATGATGATCATCACACTTTTATTTTTCTTACAACTCAACAATTACAACTCGATACTTAGAACAAATATGACTCTATATGAATGCCTCCGGCGGTGTACCGAGATATGCAATGAATCAAGAGTGACATGTATGAAAGAAAATTATGAATGGTGGCTTTGCCACAAATACGATGTCAACTACATGATCATGATAGCAATATGACAATGATGGAGCGTGTCATAATAAATGGAAAGGTGGAAAGTTGCATGGCAATATATCTCAGAATGGCTATGGGAATGCCATGATAGGTAGGTATGGTGGCTGTTTTGAGGAAGGTATATGGTGGGTGTATGATACCGGCGAAAGGTGCGCGGTATTAGAGAGGCTAGCAATGGTGGAAGGATGGGAAAAAGTGCATATAATCCATGGACTCAACATTAGTCATAAAGAACTCATATACTTATTGAAAAAATTTAGAAGTTATCAAAGCAAAGTATTACGCGCGTGCTCCTAGGGGGATAGATTGGTAGGAAAAGACCATCGCTCGTCCCCGACCGCCACTCATAAGGAAGACAATCAATAAATAAATTATGCTTCGACTTCATCACATAACGGTTCACCATACGTGCATGCTATGGGAATCACAAACTTTAACACAAGTATTCTTTAAATTCACAACTACTAAACTAGCATAACTCTAATATTATCACCTTCATATCTCAAAACAATTATCATGCTTCAATCTTCTCTTAGTATTCAACGCACTCAAAAGAAAATTTTCACATATCTTGAACACCAAGCATATTTATATTAAGCAAATTACCATGCTATTATGTAACGCCCCGAGACCGACGCTCCAGAAGACTTCCAGCTACTCCGAGTTTCATCGTGTGATTTGTTTTATTTGTTGCATTCATCCTTGCATCATGTGCATTGCATCATGTCATCATGCCATCATATCATTAATTTTTTAAAACCTCAACTAAATAAATCGTATGGATTTTTTTTCGATCCATTTAAATTGAGGGAATTCACTCGTGATTTCTCTTTATAACATATTAAAGCCTCTCAATATTATTAGGGAGCTATAATAAAATATTCCATTTTCGGAATCACCAAAACACACTTGCAAAATAATTCCCCATGCCTTTGACCTCAAACGTTGTCCAATAATTTATTTCATCATTTTCCGGAGCTCCACCAAAAATCCGAACATTTTTGGACCTTCCCAAACCTCACTTCCTATTCAAATCATTTGAATTTAAATCAAATGAGTTTGAATTTAATCTTTCAATCATGGCCTTTCTATTTTTCTCGGAACAAGCTCATTTTTGCGAGTCCGGGAAAAATATCCCCTTGCGCTTTTTCTTCCCCTAACCTCTCTTTCTTTCTTTCTTTTCTCTGTTCTGTTTTTTTTATTTTTTATTTTTCATTAGAGTGAGGGAGAGACCCAGCTAGGCCTCTGCCAGCCCGCCAGGCCTTTGGCCATTCTCCTCCCCACCAGGCCGGCCCAAGAGCCAGCCAAGGTCCGACCGAACCCTAGCCTCCCTATTTCCTACCCCTCGCTCCCTCCTCGTTCCCAGCGCCGCCAGGGAGCCCGCATCCCTCGATCCACCTCTCCTCGATCCACACCTTCCTCTCGCTCGCTCCCTCATCCCACTACCTCCTCCTCATCGCCTTGGGGCCCGACGCGCGCCACCACTGCAGGCCGGAGCCCCGTCGACCACCTCGCTGCCGTCGCGCCCAGGGGGGCCACCAGCAAGGCCCTACGCCCGCAGACGTCGTCCTCCGGCGCCCAAGTCCCGCGCGAAGCGCCAAGCCTCCATGGCTGCACCTCCTTCACCGCCCGAACCCGTCGTCCTCAACCCCGTCAAGCTCCGTCGCGCCCCGCGCCCTCAAGTGTCTCGTGCCCCCCCGCCGTCCGTCTTCTCGATCCAGCGCTGCCCTGCTTCCTCGTCCTCGCCGTCGCTTCCCTACACCTCTAGGCGCCGCCCCCGCAGCCCTCTCCATCGAGCAGGATCAGGAGCGTCACGAGGACGCCCGCCTTGACCGCGCCTGGGCTGCGTTCTCGCCCTGGCTGCTTACCCAGGGGCCCCATCGTCATCGCGCCCTTTCGCCACCACTAGAGCCTGCTGCCGCCACCATCGGACCTGGCTGTGCCTCGCCAGGGTCCTCCCCTGCCGCGCCTCGGTCCCTGCTGGAGCTCCCCTGCTCCTGCCGTTCCTCTGCTACAAGCCGACCCCCACCTTCCGTTTCGGCCAATGCAGTTCGCCCAAGTTCCTGCTCAGCATCGTCATCGCTCACGAGGCCCCTTGTGATGTTTTGTGTTGGACCGTCAAGATCTGCAAGATCGACTACATGGACGCCAAGACCATCCCAGGACCGCCAAACATCGTCTCTATGATTTTTGCCAAGTACCACAACGACGCGTCAAGTACCTCTACCGTCGTCTCCGGAAACGCCAAGTACCCCTACGCACGAAGACGCCAAGTTCGTTTCAGGATTCATCAAGTACCGCTACTGATGGTTCGAACGACTACGAAACGAGATGTACCTCTACCGACGCCGCGAACGACTACTTCCACGACGTCCCGTGAACGCCTACTTCCTCTACATCGTACCGAACTCGATCCGCCCCGAAAAACGCACGCTTCAAAGGTATAACCCCGAGATGACCGATCGTGATCGAATGCATGTGTTGTATGAGATGTACGATATGTTTGCACCGTGCCCGTTTGTTTCGTGCATGTTCCTCGTTTCCATGCCACTATCCGGTGGGACACCCGGTAGTCGGGATCACCCCACCATCTTGCATGACTCGCTCACGTCACGCCTCCTTTTGCACCGGTATCTCTGTGAGCTACCGGAACCGATATGTTGCCATGGCATCATTTTCGGATATGTTGCCGTGGCACCATTTCTGTTTCGCCGCCGTGGCACCCTTTTCATTCCGCCATGGCGACTAATGCTTCATAACATGCTTATGTTAACGTTTTTATAAAAATTGCATAAAACTTGTATATGTCATCCGCATCATGATAACAACATTTAAAATGTTTAAACTTGTTGTTGCATTAAATTGCTAAATGCATATGGGGATTTACTGGATTTGTTGTTTTTATATCCGGCCCCATTTAAATTGTTTAGATGGTATAGTTTATATTATGCTTCACCTCTTGCCATGTTTAACCACACTTAATATTGTTGTGTTCCTTAAACGAGAGATAACTAAATAATTGATGTGGTGTTCCGTCAACATGCACCTCGTTGCATATTGAGCTCCACTTAACTTGTAGTATTGTTTGTTGCACTTTGCCATGCCATGCCTCATTAAACCGGACATGCATCATACTTGTTTGTGCATCATGACTTGTTTATGCTTGTGTGTTTACTATGTTGTTTGTTTGTTTCCGGGTTGCTTCTCTCGTTAGCTTCGGTTTCGTTCCGGAGTTGTGAGGATTTGTTCGTCTACGACCGTTTGTCTTCTTCTTGGATCCGTTCTTCTTCCTTGCGGGATCTCAGGCAAGATGATCATACCCTCGAAATCACTACTATCTTTGCTATGCTAGTTTGCTCGCTCTTGCTATGCCAATGCTACGATGCCTACCATTTGCTTGTCAGCCTCCCAAATTGCCATGTCAAACCTCTAACCCACCATGTCCTAGCAAACCGTTGATTGGCTATGTTACCCGCTTTGCTCGGCCCCTCTTATAGCGTTGTTAGTTGCAGGTGAAGATTGAAGTTTGTTCCTTGTTGGAACATGGAGATGTTGTTCCTCGTTGGAACATGTTTACTTGTTGGGATATCACAATATATCTTATTTAATTAATGCATCTATATATTTGGTAAAGGGTGGAAGGCTCGGCCTTATGCCTGGTGTTTTGTTCCACTCTTGCCGCCCTAGTTTCCGTCATATCGGTGTTATGTTCCCGGATTTTGCGTTCCTTACACGGTTGGGCTATAATGGGAACCCCTTGACAGTTCGCCTTAAGTAAAGCTCTTCCAGCAATGCCCAACATTGGTTTTACCATTTGCACTAACAACCTACCACCTTCCCTTGGGTTCTGCAGACTCAAGGGTCATCTTTATTCTAACCCCCCCGGGACAGTGCTCCTCTGAGTGTTGGTCCGAACTAGAGCCCTGTGCAGCGCCCCCTCGGGGAAACTCGAGGTTTGGTTTTAGTTGTACGGATTGCTCATCTGAGTGTGCCCTGAGAAAGAGATATGTGCAGCTCCTATCGGGATTTGTCGGCACATTCGGGCGGTGTTGCTGGTTTAGTTTTACCCTGTCGAAATGTCTTGTTGTACCGGGATACCGAGTCTGATCGGAACGTCTCGGGTGGAGGTCTATTCCTTCGTTGACCGTGAGAGCTTGTCATGGGCTAAGTTGGGACACCCCTGCAGGGATTTGAACTTTCGAAAGCCGTGCCCGCGGTTATGGGCAGATGGGAATTTGTTAATGTCCGGTTGTAGAAAACCCGAAGTTGACCTTATTTAAAATACATCAACCGCGTGTGTAACCGTGATGGTCTCTTCTCGGCGGAGTCCGGGAAGTGAACACGGTGTTGGAGTTATGCTTGACGTAGGTTGCTATAGGATCACTTCTTGATCATACTTTTATCAACCGTGCTTTGCCCTCTCTTCTCGCTCTCTTTTGCGATTGTTAGCCACCATATATGCTAGTCGCTTGCTGCAGCTCCACCTCATTACTCCATCCTACCTATAAGCTTAAATAGTCTTGATCTCGCGGGTGCGAGATTGCTGAGTCCCCGTGGCTCACAGATACTTCCAAAACCAGTTTGCAGGTGCCTATGTTACCGGGCAGATGACGCAACCAAGCTCAAGGAGGAGCTCGATGAAGATCTTGCCCTTTGTGTTGTTTCGTTCTAGTTGATCAGTAGTGGAGCCCAGTTGGGGTCGATCGGGGACCTTTGTCGCATTTGGGGTTCTTCTTTTATTTTGGTTCCGTAGTCGGACCTTGATTGTATCTGGATGATGTAATGCTTTATTCATGTAATTGTGTGAAGTGGCGATTGTAAGCCAACTATGTATCTCTTTCCCATATGTATTACATGGGTTGTGTGAAGATTACCTCACTTGCGACATTGCTTTCAATGCGGTTATGCCTCTAAGTCGTGCTTCGACACGTGGGAGATATAGCCGCATCGAGGGCGTTACATATTAAGACTCTTAAAATAATTTAAGTGAAGCATGAGATATCAATAGTTTCTTTTAAAACAAACCACCACCGTGCTCTAAAAGATCTAAGTGAAGCACATAGAGCAAAATTGTAACGCTCAAAAGATATAAGTGAAGTGCATAGAGCAAAACTACATAGCTCAAAAGATTTAAGTGAAGCACATAGAGTATTCTATCAAATTTCAATTCAAGTATGGCTCTCTCAAAAGGTGTGTACATCAAGGATGATTGTAGCATACTAACAAACAAAGACACAAATAATACAAGACACTCCAAGCAAAACACATATCATGTTGGTGAATAAAAATATAGCTCCAAGTAAATTACCGATGGAAGTGGACGAAAGAGGGGATGACTTCCGGGGCATCCCCAAGCTTAGGCTCTTGCCACTCCTTGTTCCATAATCCATCACAAGAATTCATGCAAAACTTGAAAACTTCACAACACAAAACTTAAATTAGAAAACTCGTGAGCTCCGTTAGCGAAAGAAAACAAAAGACCACTTCAAGGTACTGTAATGAACTCATTCTTTATTTATATTGGTGTTAAACCTACTGTATTCGAACTTCTCTATGGATTATAAACTATTTTACTAACCATAGATTCATCAAAATAAGCAAACAACACAAAAAAAACAGAATCTGTCAAAAACAAAACAGTCTGTAGTAATTTGTAGCTAGCGCAATATCTGGAACCCCAAAAATTCTAAAATAAATTGCTGGACATGAGGAATTTATCTATTAATCATCTGCAAAAAGAATTAACTAAATAACACTCTTCAAATAAAAATGACAGCAATTCTCGTGAGCGCTAAAGTTTCTGTTTTTTACAGCAAGTTCAACAAGACTTTCCCCAAGTCTTCCCAACGGTTCTACTTGGCACAAACACTAATTAAACACAAAAAACAACCAACACAGAGGCTAAATAATTTATTTATTAAATAACAGCAAGGATAAATATTGGGTTGACTCCCAACAAACGCTTTTCTTTAAAGCCTTATAGCTAGGCATGATATTTCAATGATGCTCACATGAAAGACAAGAATTGAAGCACAAAGAGGGCATCATAAAACACGTGACAAACACATTTAAGTCTAACATACTTCCTATTCATAGGCACCTTATAGGCAAACAAATTATCAAGGCAAGCGAAAACTAGCACATGCAAGGAAGCGGAAAGAAACAATAGCAATCTCAACGTAACAAAAGGTAATTTAGTAACATGAAAATTTCTACCACCATATTTTCCTCTCTCATAATAATTATATGTAGGATCATAAGCAAATTCAACAAAATAGCTATCACATAAAATATTTTCAACACGATCCACATGCATGCAAAGTTGACACTCTTCCAAAATAGTGGGATTAACATTAACTAAAGTCATGACCTTTCCAAACCCACTTTTATCAAAAACTTCATAAGGGTGAACATTCTCCAAATATGTGGGATCTAAAGTTGACATTCTTCCAAACCCACTTTCAATATTATTGCAAACATTATAATCAATCTCATATTCATCATGGGGTTTAAATAAATTTTTAAGATCAAAAGAAGAATCACCCCAATCATGATCGTTGCAACAAGTAGAGGACATAGCAAAACTAGCATCCCCAAGCTTAGGGTTTTTCATATTATTAGCACAGTTGACATTAATAGAATTTATAATAGAATCATTGCAATCATGCTTTCTATTCAAAGATCTATCATGAATCGCTTCATGAGGTAATTCATCACACTTTTCAGATTCACAAATTTCAAGCAAAACTTCATAAATATAATCTAGTGCACAAAACTCACTAGCAATTGGTTTATCATAATTGGACCTCTTAAAAAGATTAGCAAGTGGATGAGGATCCATAGATCTTAGGTTCTCTGTTTAGTAATAAATAAACAACTATTCTAACCATACGAGGAAACAAGAAGCAAGCGGGCAAAAAGAGGCAAATAGAGAAAGAGAGGGAGGATAGAGAGAGAGGGCGAATAAAACGGCAAGGGTGAAGTGGGTGAGAGGAAAATGAGAGGCAAATGGCAAATAATGTAATGCGAGAGATAGGGATTGTGATGGGTACTTGGTATGTTGACTTTTTGCGTAGACTCCCCGGCAACGGCGCCAGAAATCCTTCTTGCTACGTCTTGAGCTTGCGTTGGTTTTCCCTGAAGAGGAAGGGATGATGCAGCAGAGTAGCGTAAGTATTTCCCTCAATTTTTGAGAACCAAGGTATCAATCCAGTAGGAGGCCACGCGCAAGTCCCTTGTACCTACACAACACAAAGAGCTCAACGCAACCAACACGATTAGGGGTTGTCAATCCCTTCACGGTCACTTACGGAAGTGAGATCCGATAGATAATATTTTTGGTATTTTTTGATATAAAGATGCAAAGTGAAAAGTAAAAGACAAAGTAAAAACAAAACAAGATTAAAGTGATGGAGATTGATATGATGAGAATAGACCCGGGGGCCATAGGTTTCACTAGTGGCTTCTCTTGAGAGCATAAGTTTTCTACGGTGGATGAACAAATTACTGTTGAGCAATTGACAGAATTGAGCATAGTTATGAGAATATCTTGGCATGATCATGTATATAGGCATCACGTCCGTGACAAGTAGATCGAAACAATTCTGCATCTACTACTATTATTCCACTCATCGACCGCTATCCAGCATGCATCTAGAGTATTAAGTTAAAAACAGAGTAACGCTTTAAGCAAGATGACATGATGTAGAGAGATAAATTCATGCAATATGAAATAAACCCCATCTTGTTATCCTCGATGACAATGATACAATACGTGTCTTGTTGCCCCTTCTGTCACTGGGAAAGAACACCGCAAGATCGAACCCAAAGCTAAGCACTTCTCCCATGGCAAGAACTACCAATCTAGTTGGCCAAACCAAACGGATAATTCGAAGAGACTTGCAAAGATAACCAATCATACATAAAAGAATTCAGAGAAGATTCAAATATTGTTCATAGATAGACTTGATCATAAACCCACAATTCATCGGTCTCAACAAACACACCGCAAAAGAAGAAGATTACATCGAATAGATATCCACAAGAGAGGGGGAGAACATTGTATTGAGACCCAAAAAGAGAGAAGAAGCCATCTAGCTACTAACTATGGACCCGAAGGTCTGAGGTAAATTACTCACACTTCATCAGAGAGGCTAGGATGATGTAGAAGCCCTTCGTGATGACGGCCCTCTTCCGACGGAGCTCCGGAACAGGCCCCAAGATGGGATCTCGTGGATACAGAAAGTTGCGGCGGTGGAATTAGGTTTTTGGCTCATGTTCTGATCATTTGGGGGTACGTGTGTATATATAGGAGGAAGAAGTACGCCGGAGGAGCAACGAGGGGCCCACGAGGCAGGGGGGCGCGCCCTAGGGGGGGGCCTACCCTCGTGTCCGCCTCTTTTGTTCCTTGGAGCAGGGTCCAAGTCTCCTGGATCACGTTCGGTGTGAAAATCACGTTCCCGAAGATTTTATTCCGTTTGGACTTCGTCTAATATTCTATTTTTTCGAAACACTGAAATAGGCAAAAACAACAATTCTGGGCTGGGCCTCCGGTTAATAGGTTAGTCCCAAAAATAATATAAAAGTGGAAAATAAAGCCCAATATAGTCCAAAACAGTAGATAATATAGCATGGAGCAATCAAAAATTATAGATACGTTGGAGACGTATCAGTGTTCCTGATGTAGGGTGGAACCCTAATGGCCGATCTTTCACGAAATGGAGGGGATTTCCCGAAGAACGCGATGAACACAAGAGAGGAAAACACGCAAATCAACGAGATCTGATCACACAAGTGCTAAATCCACATGCACAAAAGGGGAAATACAAGGTCCAAAGTCAACAAAGGGGGGTCCAAAAGGGGAACTAGTTCATCCCAATCCTTGAAGGAAAGAGGTCTTGAATCCTTGGAGGATCTTCCCACAAGGGGGTCTTGAATCCACTCGGGGGATCTTCTCCTAGGAGGTCTTGGTCTCCATAGGAGTAGGATAAGTGGATGAGCAAGGAACTATCTCAATGTTGAACTATCACAATGCTAACCCTAAAACGTGGGTGGGGTTGGAGTATATATAGTCTAAGGGGAGATAGAGGCACATGGGTCTCGGCCCAAGTCATGTGCTCCCAATGTAAACTAGTATATGCTTTTCAAGTGTGTGGTCCTAGCCAACATTAACATGGGCTTCAATGTGTACCAACGTGTGCTTCAACTGAACTAGTTCGTGCTCCCGTGAGGAAGTACAAAGAACTAAGTTGTGCTTCCGCTAGGAAGTGAAGATCGTATGTAAAGCATGTCCATAATTTACAATAGTGTACATATGTGAACCCCCTCAAAAAACTTGAGACCCCCCCCCCC
>NC_041388.1:291952905-291953894 GCF_002162155.2 Triticum dicoccoides
AAAACTCGATGCAAATATGTATGCAATGTACAACACATGTAAACACTCTGACGCACCACTTAAAGCGATGGAGTGCTTTCACGACGAGATAAGTGCCCCTGCCGGGGCATTGCTGACCAGTTGCTCCCCTCGTGTGGTATAGTTTTTCATCCTAAGAAGCAATTATTTGATCGGACGTCTCTGTGAGTCGCGAGCGCTCTGCACATAGCTAGCAGTCTGACCCCTACCGTTCCTATTTAGCGCTTATGCGCTAGTTCCTATTGTTTTTGCAACTAGCGCGCACCTGCTCGGCCTTGGACTCGGCCCATTTAAGCTTCTTCCTATTTTCTCATTCTCACCATACGTTTACATAGTTCTTTTGTTTTTTCCATCAGTCTCGAGAACCATCAACAGGAGGTTTCACCTTTTTTTGTGGTTTTTTCCCTGGTTATTCGTAGGATGGGTTTTTCTTTTTAGTTATTCCTTCCCTTTTCTTTTAAAATCGTATTCTTTTTTCAAATTCGAAACCTTTTTCCAAATACATGAATTTCTTTCAAAGTTCGCAAACTGCTTTTAAAACCCACGAATTTGTTCAAAGTCATGATTTTTCAAATTATTGATCTTTTTTCAAATTTATGTTTTTTTCAAGCTCGTGAAGTTTTTGTTTCAAAGTCATGAACTTGTTCCAAATTCACAAACTCTGTTCGACTCTGCGAACTTTTTATAACCCAATAACATTTTTTTTCAAATTCATGTTTTTTTTAAAATTCATAAATCTGAAAGCTTTGACCGCTTGGTAGCTGCCAAACTAGCGAGTGGTCAAAGCTAATGGCCCGCTCGTGCAGAGATCGCGCGAGCGCAAACGGTTGGAGCGCGGAGCGCCTGAAGCGCTGTATAGGCGCATCCGTCTGACCCCGCGGCCTCTCCCCGCCCATTCCTCAGTTTGGCGGGCTTTCTCCCGCCCACCACGCCACCGCCCACCACGCCAGAAGTCCCCCCCTCGGTTGTCT
>NC_041388.1:291954317-291973288 GCF_002162155.2 Triticum dicoccoides
GCCCCTTCTCTCTCCCTCTCACCCATCGCTTCGCCTTTTCTTCTTCCTGCTGGCGCAGGCGGAAAGAGCGCGATCTTGACGGCTCTGTGTATCGCCTTCGGCTGCCGCGCCAAGAACACGCAGCGGGCCGCTACGATTAAAGATTTCATCAAGACTGGCTGCAGGTAGCGTTCGCCTTCTGTACCCACTGCTATCTTTTATTTTGTCATCTAAATCACTAATAATCGGTGAGTCACTATCGGGAAAAAATTAGATTTTATCGCGAGGATAGTTGTTGGTTGGGAATAGCTGCTGTGTGGTGCAGATTGTTATGATGGTTGCTGTATTTCTGTAGATGGGTTTCTGGATACGGTTTTTCCACACCATTTAGGAATATTAAAGGTTACACAATCTCTTTGGTTGGGCCTAATCCCTGTTGATCCTAACAAGTTGGCGAGGTGTCGGGACCGCGATTACAGCGAAAGCAGTGCTATGCTGCTAGCACTTGGGCCAATTTTTATTATATGAAAACATTTATTAAACATTTGAACAGCATGCGTTGCAGTAACACACACCAACAGTTACCTGTCTGAGCCTTGTCCATACCCTTTGCTGTTGCACATGACACTAGTCACTAACATTCTTCAAAGCTGTATTACCTGAAAATCTGCTGCAGTCATTTTTAGGAAATGTTGCAGCTGTATGGTTCAGAGAAAAGAATAGAGATCACATGATTTATCAAAAAACTTATACACTGGTCTGGTTTTATTGTATTAATTGATGTATTTTTCAAACAGGGTACCAACTGTCGCACATCACACTGTTAATATTAATATTACTCCCTCTGATACATATTACTTGTCGCTCAAACAGATGTATCTAGCACTGAAATACATGTAGATACATCCGTCTGAGCGGAAAGTAATATGGTTTGGAGGGAGTAATAGAGTAAATTGCACTTTGCACCAGGCAGGTTGCCACTTCTTTCACTTTGCAGCAGGTCAGACGGAAGTTCTAACTGTGCACCAGATATAACACGATAATATTGTACTTTGCACTAGGTCGGTAGGTCCCATACAAACACTTGTTTGAAAAGATCCATAAAAAATTATACATGTCATGGTGTGAAATATATGCCTATAGTTCTACTTAGAAAGACAGCATTTTGGTTGAAAATTCATACATGTTCGGGTAATCCAGACATCATTGTTTTTTCATGGGTCATACAGTATTTTTCTAACAATGATCTGTAGGCATGTATTTTGTTCTATAATAAACATGTAGCATAATGACTTAGTTTAGCTTGAAGATTTTTCTGTAAAAATTCAACAGAGGCTGCCTATTAAAAGCAGACAGTCTCTGGGGTTAGATCTTTGCAAATTGGTGAAATAGCGGCTGAACCTGCTGGTTCACCGACTGCCCTTGGCTGAATAAAATAATGTTAATCATTCCAAATGGTCAACCGCCAGTTGGGCGATTGAACATTAAATCAGAAGGTTGTCAGGGTGCCCTGCTTTAGTAGCTATGGTCCTGCGTATGATTGAGGAATTGATGACTGCATCAATCATGATACAATATTTCTACCGTACAATCTGTGGTGAACGGTTTTGCATTTATCCTCTGACTGTTCTATCTCTCTTTCGTGTGATCGATTTTAATATAGTTTATTTTGTTAAATTTAAATCACAGTTATGCCGCAATTGCTGTTGACATCAACAACCAAGGGGAAGACTCGTTCAAGCCTGATTTATACGGAAACTTAATTAAACTGGAACGCAGGATTACTGAGTCATCGAGTTCTACGATTTTAAAGGATCAACATGGTACTCATACTTGATCCATCCTCCTCCCAGTTGTTGGTTGTGCCTGTCTATTATAAACACTTCACGTGTAAAGTTGTTTAGATTCTGTTTTAGCTGTCAAATTTAGTACTTTAGGTTTCAGTTCTCACTTTGCTAACTTGTGTATTATTTTAATGGGAATCATATTTTTTCTGTGACCTTACCAGAGTTCTCAGTTTTTATTTGTATTTTTCTATTCAAAGCTGACACATTTCTGAACTTATGATTGTTGCATTTCTCCATTCTTGTGTGTTGACTGCATATCTTTATTCTGTTTAGTGGTTATCTCAAGTTTTAATTAAACTATCACATCTTTCCTATCCTTAGTTGTCTCAACTTTCCATGTTGGCAAACGACACACGTGTTGCTTGTGCTTGACTTCTTACTGTACATGTTTGCATGGCTGCAGAAAGTGTGCCTTTTCACTTATAATTAGACTTCTTACTGTACATGTTTAGTGGTTATCTCGAGGTATTTACATGCTGCATCCATTTCCATACATTGTTAAATGCTACTACCTCTGTTTATAAATGTATAAGACATTTGGCAGTTTAAATGGAACTGCCAAAACGTCTTATATTTAGGAACAGAGGGAGTAGTAGGCATGAAAATAAACACTGGTAGCACTTAATTTCATTCTTTCCAGAAAAAAAACACTTATTCTTAGTTGAGCTTACCTACAGATGGTGCTATCACAAAAGACATGGTCCAAATTGCATCACGCACATCTGATTGCTGTTAGATCAGAGTCCTTGCTTAAATTGAAAGTGACAGTAAATTCTGAACTGGTTAAATAGATGGTCGCTGTGAATTTACCAAATTGATCAAGTGGATGATTGCTATAAATTTACTAAAGCCAAGTTGTACTAAAGGTACGACAAGTAATATGGGTCGGAGAGTATATTAATTAATTAACTACAGTAGCTATTCTTGTATTTTTATTTACTAACTGCACAATATTTTTACCATGCTATACTATACTGCGCCTATTGTGATCATATGTGCTGGAACAGGTAGGAAGGTGGCAAATCGCAAAGATGATCTTAATGAGATAATCGAACATTTTAATGTAAGTTGCTTGTTTGCTGATGAATACTAATTTTTATGTAGTGGTTTCACTCATCCAGTTGTTTGTTTTACTGTTTTCTTTCTGTATTGGGTCAGTTATGAAAAAAAAAGTGTAGAAACTGGCGGACCCTTCATCTACGTGTCCTCGATGCACCTTTGCATGTCTTTATATAGATAAATAAATGTATGTAAGGATAAGATATATTAAAACAACTGCAAGAAGACACCATACTCTCTTCCTCTCTGGTTTTCTCTCTCGCTCCGCCGCAATTGCGCTATATTGGTCAGCTTCACAATCACATATCCACCACCCATTTCCTGTCTACTCGCTCTCCTTGTTTTCTCTCTACTCAAGACATGCATGAAGAAATTTCATTGGGATGCGCACATACATGCTAATTGTTCTGTTTTTGTCTTATCACTGTAAGGCCTCCTTTGGTTCATAGGATAGGAATAACATACAACAACAACAAAGCCTTTAGTCTCAAACAAGTTGGGGTAGGCTAGAGCTGAAACCCATAAGATCTCGCAACCAACTCATGGTTCTGGCACGGGATAGGAGTAACATAGGAATAGGAAAATCATAGGAAGTGGGATGACATGTATATCAATTCATGGAGGGAAAGAGATGTCATTTGTGTTAGACCTTTCAGCCTGAGCATTGATAGTTGTGGATGACACTAGGAGAGTTGGGACAATTTTCGTTGGTTTATTTCTCACACAATGCCATGCCAACCTGAGGGGTTGGGGATACATATTTATAGGCTGCTAGCCAGCCAAGGCATATGCTAAGATGCTGCTAAGATGCCAGTCTAAGATGCTAGTCTAAGATGCTAGTCTAAGATGCTAACTGACAGTCCTTGATGGTCAAGAACAGAACTCTATCCTAACAGCCAGTCCTTGATGGTCCAGGACTTTATCCTCCTAAGGACCATGTGCTGCAGCCCCACAAGGACCCTAGTACACAGACTTATCCATCATTCTCCCCCTAAGTCTTGTACGTCGTCTTGTGGGAGAGTTGAATCATCCCAATCCTGGAGCAAAGTTCGAGGAACTTGACCCTCCCAAGGGGCTTGGTGAGCAGGTCTGCGAGCTGATCCTTGGTGTTGATGTAGCTCGCCTCGATGCTCCCTTCTTCCACACAGCTGCGGATGAAGTGATACCTCAGTCGGATGTGCTTGCTCCGTTCGTGGAACACAGGGTTCTTTGCCAGGGCCAGGGCGGACTTGCTGTCCACCAGGAGCTGCACCGTTCTGGTGTCTTGAACGAGAAGATCACCAAGCAGTCGAGCAAGCCAGAGCGCCTGAGTACAGGCGGTGGAGGCCGCTATGTACTCAGCCTCACAGCTGGACAGGGCCACCACCTGCTGCTTGACTGATTGCCAGCTCACGAGACACTTGCCGAGGAAGAGGAGGATCCCGCTCGTGCTCTTGCTGGTGTCGATGTCGCCGGCGTGGTCGCTGTCGCTGTACCCGACGAAGTGTGCCGCCCCAGGGCACCTAGGGTAATGGAGGCCGTGGTCGAGGGTCCCTGCTATGTAGCGGACGATCCTTTTCACTGCCTGCCGGTGTTCCGACGTTGGTCGCTCCATGAACCGACTGACATAGCCGACGGAGAATGCCAAGTCCGGCCGTGTGTGAGTGAGGTAGCGAAGGCTCCCCACAAGGCGTCGGTACTGCGTAGCATCCACTTCCTCCGTCGTGCTGTTGCGACTTAGTTTCAGCCTCTCCTCCATCGGAGTGAGAGCTGGATGGCAGTCGGTGAGCCCAGCTAGCTCAACGATGCGCTTGGCGTAGGCGGACTGTCAGAGCGCGATCCCGGAGTGGTCCTGGTGCACCTCAATCCCTAGATAGAAGGAGAGGAGCCCCAGGTCACTCATCTGGAACGTGGCCTTCATGTCTTCCTTGAACGCCGCCACCTCTGCATCTTTGGTGCCGGTGATCACCAGGTCGTCAACGTAGACGCCCACCAGCAGGGCATTTCCTCCACTCCCCCGTCGGTAGACGGCAGCCTCATGCGGGCTCTGCTCGAAACCCATCTTCTTCAGCGTGGAGTCCAGCTTGGCGTTCCACGCCCTGGGTGCCTGCCGCAGGCCATAGAGAGCCTTGCGCAGGCGGAGCACCTTGCCCTCCTGGCCGGGAATCGTAAACCCCGGTGGCTGATGCACGTAGACTTCCTCCTTCAAGTCGCCATTGAGGAATGCCGACTTAACGTCCATGTGGTGGACACGCCAGCCCTCCTGGGCAGCCAGCGCAAGGAGAAGTCGCACGGACTCCATCCGTGCCACGGGAGCGAAAGCGTCGTCGAAGTCGACTCCTTCCTGCTGCAAGAAGCCTCGGGCCACCAAACGAGCCTTGTGCTTGATGATGGCGCCGGCTCCATCCCTCTTCAGCTTGAACACCCACTTAAGGGTGATTGCGCAGTGACCTCGAGGGAGATCAGCAAGCTCCCAGGTGCGGTTTTGCTTGACCGCATCCATCTCCAACTTCATCGCGGCGCGCCATGCCGCGTCTCTCTCGGCCTCTGCAAAGGACCGTGGTTCGCCGTCTTCACACACAAGCTGTAGCTGCGCCTCCAGGTCACGTGGCACCAGTCCTGGCACCGGCTGGTCGCCGAGCACATTATCCATCGTACGGTACCGCAGTGGTTCGCCTCCATACCATGCGTCGACCCGCTCCTCGTCGTGAGTGAGCGGGGAAGCGAACTTCATCGGGTTGTGCTCTGCGTGAGCTGGTGCTGATGAAGACGAGCCCGGAGTGGCGACCGCCGGGGCTGGAGTATGCGGCGTCGCCGGTTGTGGTGTCGTCGGTGTAGCAGGCGCCGGAGTCGATGTAGTTTTGGGGGCCAGGGTAGACGTGCCCGGTGAAGAGGAGCTGCTTGCTCCCCCAGCTTCCTTGAAGTGAGCGTACTCGACAATGAAGTCGTCATACGTCGGCGTCGAGCCGTCGTCCACCGCCTTGTCCCATTGCCACCCTCGCCCTTCGTTGAACACGACGTCTCGCGCTGTGCGCACACGTTGTGTCTTTGGGTCGAGGATGTGGTAGGCCTTTGAGCCCTCCGCGTAGCCGATGAAGACTCCCGGAGTGCTCCTGTCGTCGAGCTTGCCGATGTGGCCGAGCTCCTTGCGAACGCAAGACAGCCAAAGACCCGCAAATGAGAGACCGCCGGCTTCCGCCCATGCCAGGCCTCGTACGGAGTTCTGCCGTCGAGTGCCTTAGTAGGAGAGCGGTTGAGGATGTAGACGGCCGTTAGCACCGCCTCTCCCCAGAAGACAGCCGGCATCCCTCTCTGCTTGAGGAGAGCCCGAGCCATCCCCACAACCGTCTGGTTGCGCCGCTCGACGACGCCGTTTTGCTGCGGGCTGTACGGCGCGGAGTAGTGGCGCTGGATGCCCTCATCGGCGCAGTACGACGCGAATTCAGCCGCCGTGAACTCGCCGCCGTTGTCAGTGCGCAACACGCGCAATTTGCGGCCGCTCTCCGCCTCCACACCAACCTGCGCGCGCCTGATGGCGTCCGCCGCTTCTCCCTTACTGCCGAGGATCATCACCCACATGTAGCGGGAGAGATCGTCGACGAGCAGCAGGAAGTAGCGTCAACCTCCTGGTGTGGCTGGCGTCACCGGGCCGCACAGGTCTCCGTGCACGAGCTCCAGCTTCTCCTTAGCCCGAAAACTCGCCTGTTGGGGAAAGGGGAGTCGTCTCTGCTTTGTCAGTACGCAGATGTCGCAGAACTGCTCCACATGGTCGAGGCATGGCAGGCCTCGCACCATCTCCTTGGCACTTAGACGCTTCAGGGCCTCAAAGTGAAGGTGCCCAAAGCGCTCATGCCACTGCCACGCCTCGTCGTCTCGACGGACAGCGAGACAGACCGGTTGTGCCACCTGCACATCAAGGACGTAGAGTCGATTTTCACCTCTGGGCACCTTGGCGAGAAGGCGACGCTGGCGATCCCAGATGCGTAGGACCCCATGCTCAATCAGCACGCGTGAGCCGTTCTCATCCAGCTGTCCCAAGCTGATGATGGAATTCCTTAGCGCGGGGATGTAGTAGACACCGGTGAGCAGCCGGTGCTCTCCCATCTTGGTGGTGAAGATGACGGAGCCGACGCCCTTTATCTCCACAGCGGAGGCATCCCCGAACTTGACGGAGCCTCGCGCATCGGAGTCGAGTTCGGCGAAGAATTCCCTTCGACCGGTCATGTGGTGGGTGGCGCCGGTGTCGAGGCACCACCCCGTAGCCTTGTCCCTCCCGGAGCCATCGCCGAGAAGAGCGTGTGCTTTTGGCTCATCGAGGTGGATGAAAGCCTTTGCGACTGGAGTCGCCGAGGGTAGCTCAATGCTTGCATGCGCCATGAACAGAGCCGTCTCCTCCTCCTTCGCCTGTGCGACGTGAGCCTGGCCTTGTCGTGGTTGCCGACACTCATTGGCCCAATGGCCAAACCGGCCACAGTTGTGGCAACTGTTGTCTTGTGCCGGCCTGGGCTTGCCAGCGGCGCCGTCCTTGGCGCCTCCGCGGGCGTCACCTTCGGCACGTCCTTGTGCCCTGCCCGGGGGGCCTCTTCGCGCCTTACGCTGCTTGCCACGCTTGCGGCCGCCCGTCGAGGAGGAAGGCTCCCCCTTCTTCTTGTCACCAAGGCTGGGATCCCACTGCTCCCGAGTTAGGAGCAGCTTCCCGCCGGTGGTGACGGGCCCCGAGGGGGGCTGTGGCTCGTCGGTGTCGACGACCTTGAGTCGACCTATCGCCTCCTCGATCATCATCGTGGAGAGGTCCAGCAACGACTCGATCGAGCGAGCCATCTGCTTGTACTTCTCGGGAATGCACCGAAAAAGCTTCTCGACAGCTCTCTCCTCGGTGTAGGTGGCATCGCCAAACTTCACCATCTTCTGCAGCAGAGTGTTGAGACGGAGAGCAAAGTCATCAACGTCCTCACCTGGCTTGAAGCCCAGGTTCTCCCACTCCTTACGAAGTGCCTGCAGGGTGGACTTGCGAGCACGGTCGCTGCCGATGCGTGCTGCGGCGATGGCGTCCCAAGCCTCCTTGGCAGTCTGCTTGTTGGAAAGCGAGAACTGCATCTCGGGCGGGACTGCGGCGATGAGGGCGTCCAGCGCCCGTCGATCCTCTAGGTGGTCGACGTTGCTGTCCTGGACTGCCTCCCACATGCGCCGCACCTGGAGCCTGACCTTCATGATCCCGGCCCACTCGACGTAGTTGGTTTTAGTGAGGGTAGGCCACCCAACACTGGAACCAACATCCCTGACCACAGTCCGGACCTCGTAGAGGCCGCGGTCCTGGTCGTTGCAGCCGCCGTCGCGGTGCACGCCTCCACCTGGAGCGCGGGCGTGCTCGGCTGCTCACTGCGCCGTCCGCTCCTGCGCCACTTTGGCGCGATCTGCGTCGGCGCCGTCGTCCGCAGGCGCGGGGCTGCTGGAGCTGCCGGGGCTGCCGCGGAGTGCCTTGGCATCCGCCGTAGCCTCACGGGCTGCTTCTGCTGCTGCTGCTGCTTCTACCTCCGCCCTGGCTGCTGCCAGCTCCGCTGCAGCCAGCCTTGACACTCTTGCCGCCGCCGCAGCCGCTGCTACAGCCGCTCGCTCACGCTCCTCTGCCACGGCGCGCTCGGCCTCTTGCCGGCGCCGCATGCTCGAGGTAGCCGTGTGCTGAGAGCGACCTGCAGACATGGCTCGCTGCAGGGGGGCTGTTGCGTGAAGAGGAGGCTGATGAAGACGAGCTGCTGCTCGACAGTCCGGAGGGAGGAAGGTAACCAGAGGCAGACGGAGCAGCTGCTGCTACCGACTTGGGCTGCTCACAGGAAATGCTCAGGGTGCAGGTTAACCTGGCTCTGATACCACTTGTTAGACCTTTCAGCCTGAGCATTGATAGTTGTGGATGACACTAGGAGAGTTGGGACAATTTTCGTTGGTTTATTTCTCACACAATGCCATGCCAACCTGAGGGGTTGGGGATACATATTTATAGGCTGCTAGCCAGCCAAGGCATATGCTAAGATGCTGCTAAGATGCCAGTCTAAGATGCTAGTCTAAGATGCTAGTCTAAGATGCTAACTGACAGTCCTTGATGGTCAAGAACAGAACTCTATCCTAACAGCCAGTCCTTGATGGTCCAGGACTTTATCCTCCTAAGGACCATGTGCTGCAGCCCCACAAGGACCCTAGTACACAGACTTATCCATCAATTTGATGCATAGGATAGGAATTTTTTCAATTTTTTCATTGAGTCTATGCTAATGGTTTTTTCCTTTGAAATGTCAAGGATTTATTCCTATCCTACATAGAAATAGGAAACCATTCCTACAAACCAAAGGGCTCCAAAGGAATTTTACCTATAAGATTCCTATCCTTTAGAATTCCTCTGAAATTCCTGTAAACCAAAGGAGGCCTAAGTATATTCATGGGCTAATAACTCATCCTGTACCCATGTTCTCTCCTATTAGTAACCCAGCTAATTCAACATGCATGCACATTCTAAGATATGACAAACTCACTAACCAGTATAAACTTTACAAAATAGATGTTAGCATTTATGAGAGGGGAGGGAGATATGTTACTCGCTATGGGGAAGAATTGGGGAAGGGGTTGATCCAAGCTCTTTTCTCAAGTATGGGTTTAAGAACTAAAAAGAAAGGGATAAAAGTAGAGACCATGTGAAAGAGAAAGTAAAGCCTGTGCTTTACGTGCCTCTGCAGAGCGAGCAGACGTGCGTCACCATCATCTCAAGGAACTCCAAAGCGAGCGGAAGCTCCTTCCTTTGCCTTTGCCATTGGCCTCACCATGTCCGCTTTTCGCCCCTAGCCCATGCTGCCAGATCTGCTAGTAACACATGTCATGTCAACCAATGGGAAATGATAGAGTGACACAGTTTAGTTGGTGCAGCACGCCTGCCTATGTACACGAGCTTGTTGAATCATCAAGCAGGTCTTCATATGTGCAGAGCTTACTGAATTATCAATCAAGCCTTCGTGTATGGAGCTTACTGAGCTGTCAAGCAGGGCTTTGTGTGCACAAGTGCGCAATCATAGTAGCACTTCACCTAATTCTTGCACCTTGGTCTGTCATCTTCGCTAAACATACCTCATGAGGACCAACCCTCAAAGTAAGGAACTTGTCTGTTGTCGTGGCCTGGCTTTCATGTTACTTCCTCCGCCTTGTATCTGGCGTCTTGCCCACACACATGTAGACAAAGAGGATTTGTACCTTGCGATTCAGCACACAGGAACCAGTCTAAAAGGCAGCAACTCATGCAGCAAAGCAAGTGATTTGGACAAGCTTACCCCAAAAGTTGGTAACTGGTATCTACCCTGAAACACACATCGTTGTCTTATTCTGAACATAATTGCATTTTACTAACCGCATGGCATGCCTTTATAGTAGCAAACGACTCCCTAACTTGACCCACAAGAAAATAAAGAACGGAGCTCTAATTTCATGTCTCGGCTAAACACAAGGAAAGTAAAACAGGAATTCGTTGTCTCTTTTTTTGTTTTTTGCACCTTCTTGCACTGGCAAGTTTATTCGGTGGAAAAAACAAAATCCTGAATTTCAGCCTTTTCTGGTTCTCTTCTCTTCAAGCCGATATATTTTCTATAATAAACTGAATTGCATCCAAAACGTGCACAATAAGGGATCTGGTCGTGGTGCCCATGATCAATGGCTACTTACATCTAACGTAGCATGGGTCCAATTTGGAAACCTTTAATGTGATGCCTCCTCTTGATATTATTTAGCTGCTATAGAAATCTACTTTGGATGATTCCTCTGAACTAAAATAACCTATTGAAGAGCAACATGTCTACACATAGCAGCAGTTAACTTGTCTTCATCATCGTAAGATAGGCGCAAGAACCTTGGGAGTGTAAGCAATTGGTGCATCAGTAGTTTTTATGATAAACTTCGCTGTGTCGATACCTGGAGTTGGATTTGACTAGGAATTCACCGCTGTGTATCAGCATTATTCTACCATTCATGATATGGACCTGAAACCGTTTTTTATACCTTTCTGTGGAAGTACCTTGAATCCTTGATTGAATGTCATGGATGTTTTATGTTTCTACATCCTGATCCATGTGCAACTTTTCAGATCGATGTTGAAAATCCTTGTGTAATTATGAGTCAAGACAAAAGTAGAGAATTCCTGCACTCAGGAAACGACAAGGATAAGTTTAAGGTAATCATCAGTTCTTTCAGTTTCCTGCCGATAGCGCTGTATCAATATGTGTGCTTTACCTAGTTTTATTTTATGTGTTGTAGCATCTATGGTTTTCTGGACTTGAATGGAATTGTAGTCATATTCTGCAGGGTCCCATGGTATTTAGTCAGTTCTAGATGTATTCAGTCGTCTTGTGAAGCACGCCTTCTGTTAGTCAATTGTATAATACTGTGGTTGCATGTTTATTTGCGTCCCAGCGGATGGGTTTCCAGTTTTTCATATAACCAATTACTCCCTCTGGTCCATATTAGTTGTCGCTCAAACAGATGTATCTATAGCACTAAAATATGTTTAGATACATCCATTTGAGCAACAAGAAATACGGATAGGAGAGAGTAGCATTTTTTATAGACTCCATGATCGTGATTTGATGAGAACATGGCACTCAATGTATTTAATGGCAGGCAATATATCTTTTGGTAGCTTATGACTTCCTATGACCCTTGAGCCGAAGTGCTATATAATGCACTGTTGCTGTTGATTTGAGCTCATAATTCTGCCTTGTACCTGTTCTTGCTATATCACTTCCTCTGTTATAACTCTGAGCACTGCTCTTGTTCTTATACTGTCCATACATTATGTCTTGTTGCAGTTCTTTTTCAAGGCTACTCTTCTTCAACAAGTCAATGAGTTACTGGAGACAATAAGAGATCAGCTGAACAATGCAGACTCTGTTGTTCAAGAGTTGGAGAAGTCAATTAAGCCAGTGATGAGAGAACTTGATGAACTACGAGAGAAGATAAAGAATATGGAACACATAGAAGAGATAGCACATGATATCGATAATTTGAAGAAAAAGTTAGCCTGGTCATGGGTTTATGAAGTCGACCAGCAAATTGAGGAACAGACAGTGAGACTCCAGAAACTCAAAGAGCGAATTCCTGCATGCCAAGAAAGAATTGACCGAAATACAGTAAGTTATGACCTTTTTGACTGGAAACTCCATTGTGCTATTGTATCCTCTGAGCACCAATATGGTTTTCAGTGTAAATTTTTTTGTAACAACAAGAACAAAATCAACAACTCATCCTTTAGTCCCAAACACTATTGTAATTTTTTTTGTAACACAAGACATAAATCATTGCAACCCATAAGACAGATAACCCTCCATCCTTGTAAAAACGTTATAGAATAATTCCACCACACTAACAATTTAATTCATGTCAGGAAGAAATCGTTGTTTCTTGGTCAGTATTTTGCCAAATTCGTTTGAAAATGTATTGGCTATTCCATTTGCAGTGGTACTGTCTAAGAAAGTACCCCCTCCGTCCCAAAATAAGTGACATGGTTTTAGTTCTCAAAACGTCACTTATTTGGGACGGAGGGATTATATTAATACAGTTCAAAATGGTCTCAAAGAATTTCTTGAACATATATATGTTGAATTTCCATGTGTTTGGCTTGTCTAACTTTATGCAAGCTTGCTTATGATCATTTACTGAATTATATCTTTGCATCTTTTAGGTTGTTATAGATGACCTGAAGAAAGAGCTTACTGAAAAGGAAGAACTTGTAAGATCTTTAGGCGATAAGACTCATGAAGTGACCAACATGAAGAAAAGTATGGAAGATAATATTGCTGAGGTATGTGAGTAGTTGATGTAGCATCCATTATGTTCAGGAAATTTAATCATATTTGAACCAAAAGCTGTAGAGCCACGTGCAGCTCTCTTGTCTTTGTACATGGAAATGAAAAAGTGATAGTCATGATACATGTAGTCAAATTTATGACCGTCAAAGCATCAATTGTTAGCAATCCTTCTGGTTGTCACATCTTTGTGTCTACAGTGCTTATCAGGCCTGTAAGTTGTTATTATCTCAAGTTCTGATGCTGGTTATTCGCGCAGAACTAAATCTGCAATAATTTCTGGCTTAATGATATGTTCATTTTGGCTGTATCGAAATACTGCCACAAATGAGGTGCTAGGATTCCTATTGGTGTCAGCTTAATTTTGCCTAGTATTAATTCTGTTTGAAATATAAGCTTTACATGTTTGGTAATCTTGTTTGAAAATATTGCATGTAATTTTTTTTATTTTCTCTCCACATTTCTGAGTAAATACCGACACCATCTGATTCCTTATTCTCAAGACATTAAGATCATGGACATCTATCTGCTACGGACATGATTGTAGAATGACTTCTACTTGCCTTTCTTAACAATTGTCATGTTCCTTTTGTTCACAGGTTGTGAAGTTGAAGATAGAGCTAGAGGCAGAGCATGAGCGTGGCACACGTACGCTGGAGAAAATGAATGGCCGGTTGAAACAAATGCAGGCACAACTCCGTGATTTCCAAATGCAGCATATGCAATTTACTCAAGTAAGCTGTTCTCTCCCATAAAAATAATTCCACCATACAAGTATGTAGTAGATAGTGTTACAAAAGATTTAGTCCGTCCACCTGCCTAGGCAGCTGCCTGCCAATGGACAGCATGCATGGATTGGTGAAGATAGAAGGGAAAATCTAATACACCGCAATTCACAGCAGCCTGCATGACAGTCTAATGCTATTCCACCGCAGGCTACTGTAGGTACCACATTGCTCTACAAAGTACACTGCACATCATAGGATGGAGCAGCGAAGGAGTGAGCTGCAATCTGGATCCACAGCAGAGAGGATGGAGCAGGGGAACCAGACCAACAATTAGGATAACATGGTTCTTAAAGCGTAAATCTAAGCTATGGCATACGCGTCACCGCTAAGGTGTCCTAGGATTGTAAAGCATAGCCCTCACATTTGACATGCACTTGACTGCCATAGAGAAGTCTCCGTCACCGCAACTGGTCTTTTGGGCTGTGAGGAAGTTATGTGCTGTATGGATAGTGGCAATCTGTCAACGTTTTTCATTTTCTCTCATAGTAGATGTGTTGATTGAGGGCAGGCCTGGCGCAGTGGTGAAGTCCTCCCCACTTGTGCCAAGAGGTCCTGGGTTCGAACCAGCCTCTCTGCATTGCACTTTGCAGGGGTAAGACTAGGTTCCTATAATCCCTCCCCAGACCCCACCTTGTGTGGGAGCTTCTATGCACTGGGTCTGTCCTTAGTAGATGTGTTGATTGTCTGTTCCTACAGTGTCTAAGGCGCTGCCTTACCTCGCCTAAGTGCTGGGCATCTTGCCTTACTGCCTTAAAACTACTAAGGCTAGGGGATCTGGTGATGGTTGAGGAGGAATCTAGCTAGGCGATTGAGATTGAGAAAGAGAGGTGGTCATTTGTGGAGATTTTGAATCCGTGATACCGAGGCGGCAATGGAAACTTAAGTTTTCTCTATTGTTGAGTGTTGAGGGCACCCCAATTTCCTTCTGTCCCCTTTATAGTCTTTCGCACAATCCTCTGCTTAACAAACTTCACAGCTGTTGCCTGTGCTGGCATTCCTAGATTGCTCTTCTTGACACTGTGCTCCTCGTAGCTTTTGCTAGCTCTACCAGTTGCTGCCATCTGGCTACCCCAATGAGCTCAAAATCACCGCCTTTAGCTGCCTTCAGACTGGGTGGCTTGGCGCTTTGGTTGCTGCCTTTTGTGAATTGTGGCATGATCTTGAAGTCATGGTTGAGACCCTGACCATTTATCAAGAAATGAATCGGCGGACAACCTCTCTTTCTTTTTTCTAATTGCGTAGCTGAAAAGCTTCGTGTCACCATCCCTTTATACGGTTGGCAAGATCACCTTCCTTAAAGATTATGAATATATAATTTCATCTGATGTGAACTTTAGGGTAATTGTTGTGTTGAGGGGCAGATGACAGTGTCGAAGGGGATTAAGAATTGGGAGGTTTATCGACTGTAGACTAGGATGAGAGAACTTTTGGATAGAAATACTAAAGGCATGTTTGGTTGCCTTCCACAGTACCATGATTGTGTCTCAAGTGTCAAGTCTAGCAAGCCCCAGTCTTGTGGTTGCCGCTTGGCAAAAGTTGGCTAACAAATGAGACTGACAGGTGGGTTAAGAATCTAATAAAGGTTGGCAAATGACAACTGTGTCTGCAACCAAACAACTGCCAAACTGTCTGTCTAATGTTTTGTAATATTTGGCTACAAACAAAACATGCCCTGATTAGGGATGGCTTGATTGGACCCCTCACACAAATCACCTTAAAGTACTCCCTCCGTTCACAAATACTCCAAAATTTGTATGGACTACATACAGATTGAAATGAGTGAACAAACACACGAAAACGTTTCTATATACATCCGATTCAGAAAAAAGTTAGAACATCTTATATTTGTGAACGGAGGTGATAGTTCATTTTAAATAAGGGGAGTATCGCTCTATTAACTGGACTAATCACACTTTTGGTTTCCACAATAGCTAACTATGACCACTTCGTACCTATATTGTCAAATGAGATGATAACCTGTTCCTCAGAAGAGGTTTGGTTATCCCCTTAAATATGAAATAATCGGCGAACCTTGATATCAGTTTTTGCAAAAGATTACGCTGCCATAGCATGCTGTCGATTTCATTGTATTTCCTTGGCTTTGCATGCTCGAGTTTAGTTATTCTGTCTGAATCACTTCTTTATCAATCTGAAGGCTGAGGCATCTCAAATTGAGGAAGACATGCAGAACATACAACGGGACATTGATTATCTTGATTCAAATGTTACAAGGTCATTCTCATTAATTGTACTTCTTACTTTGCTTAACTATATCCAAGTAAATATCTTGGTTGTTTGACTCCACCTCGTGTGCCATTCAGGTTAAGAGAGGAAGAAAAAGAATTTTCTGAAGAGTTATCGGGCATCCAAAAATCTATCAGTGACATAGCAAAAGAGGTACTTTAAACTCAATGCCCCACTTAGTGCATGGTGATGATATTAAACTCAATGTGCTGCCAGTAATACTGTTTTCCTGCATAGTGAGCTTTAAACTCTGTAAACACAGTAAATGTGATAATGTTACTCGTCCACCTGAGTCACAAATAAGACACATTTTGGACTAGAAACATTTGCTAAAGAAAGGTCCCTAAACCATAATTTTGAATTGTATTTTTTTTGTACTATGGAAATATTTCTTGAGGAACGTACTTCTACCATTTTCGTATGGCCTAAATCTCCATTAAGACATTGTTTGGTCAGTTTGGAGAATAATTTATGAGCAAAAAATAGATTACCTTTTGTATTTTGGATGCGGGAATATGTTTTCTAGATAATGTAATTGTGTATAATGTTATTCTTAAAGAATGTGTATTCTGGATTATGTTATTCTTGGAGATTGTTTTTGCTGCTTCTCATATGTTTTGGCTTCTTTCTGATTCCTAATACTTGATGTGGAAAAAAGAGTGGCAGAATGTGATTACGCATAGTAATAATTAGGCTTAATTTTACATTCTCCATGTACAAGTCAACTCTGATTAGATTCATTAAAAATTCCAAATATGTTTGCACATGACATGTAATGTATGAAAGAGTACCATGTCCATGAGCAATGCCCCTTCTCTTCACCTTAGTTGACACTCTATTAACCCTGTTCTTTGATCACATTTTCTCCCTTTTGCTGAACTTAAAGAACTGCTGTCATAGCTCTACTTGTTTAAAAAAGTATTCCGACTGAGGCTGAAAGTCCAGAGTTAGGGGCAAAATACATCTGGGTCAAAGTTAGATTACCTGTTTAAATACTGTGGGCTGATTTCAAGCTTGGAATGAGCTTTGGTTCAGCATTAAGTACCTCTGAAGAAGTGTTCCTTCGACATTTATCTGAAAAACATCACTTATAATTATCTGCACCGTTTGAAGTTCACAAGTCCTCTATGCTTTCTTGTGTTGTTGGCCAACTTTGTCTGCATTGAAACATGTGGCTCTTGTACCATTTATGCCATTAAATTTATTTCGCAGATAGCTGAAAGTGATAAAAGGATACTCCAATTGAAATCTCACATGGATGGTCTTCAGCAGCGTCAAAGTAATACGGTATATTCTCTCTTTACAGTAGCCACTAAGCAGCGTATACTCCTTTTTATGATTATAACCCTGCTTCTCAGGATGTAATTGATTTTAGTAGCAACTCCTCTCTAACATGTTTGTTTTTATGCAATTAATGCTTTGTCTTAGGTAACGGCATTCGGGGGACAAAAAGTTTTGAAACTCTTGCAATTAATAGAATCAAACCACGGAAGATTCAAAAGCCCGCCTATTGGTCCGATAGGGGCTCATCTGGTATGAAAATGCTGATTTATCATGATTCTTGTCTTGGATTGGTTAGTCTTGAGCTCTGTTTTCAAGGCGTCCCTAAGGCGTCGCCTAGGCGACGCTTAGGCGTCAGGGCGCCCTGCGAGGGCAAGGCGTCCACCTCGCCTTAGGTGGGTGTCTAAGGCGTCCGCCTTAAGCTATAAGGCGTCCGAGGCGTCTGCCTAGGCGTCCGAGGCGTTGCCTTAGTCCATTTTGGACGCCTTAGCTTGCCAGGCAGGCAGGGGAGCTGTTTTAGGCGGGAAACTGGAATCATGTTGGCGCCAACAGGTAAGAGGGGAGAAAGAGAGAGAGAGAAACAGCCCCCAATCCACACACTCCTCCCCCTCCTTCTCTTCAGTGGCTCCTCTCCAGCAGATCTGGTTCCTCCTCCTCCAGCAGCTCCTCCCCCTCCTCTCCAACGGTTCCTCCTCTCCAGCAGCTCCTCCTCTTCCTCCTGTCCAGCAGCTCCTCCTCATCCTCCTGTCCAGCAGCTCCTCCTCTGCAGTACAGCAACAACAAGCAAGAGCAACAGTAAGGTATACCTCCCTCTCCCTTCTCCCACACCCTCCTCTGCTCTCTTTCTTCTTTGCTGGACTGTTTTGTGCTAGCTGGTTGGTGGTTGCTCATTTGTCTCTTATAGTGGTTAGTGCCTTAGTGGCCAGGCATATGTTAGTGATTAGTTTAATGATAGTGGGGTTAGTGCCTTAGTGGATGCTCCTTGGTTGAATAAAATAATGCATGCTGTTGGCCTGTTGGGTGGATTAGAATAAAGGCTAGTTGAATACTGATGCATGATGTGTTGTGCTCAACAATGGATTAGTTTAATGACTAGTTGAATGCTGATTAGTTTAATGGCTAGTTGATTGTCGCTGTTTGCTACATCTGCATGAGTAGAGTAGTTTAGTTGCTGCCACAGCAGCCTTTTCATATGCCATGGCAGCCCTTTTATCAGTTATGCTAATATTCCTTTGTGTTTGGTTGTTTGCTGCAGGTAGTAGAAGTGTAGCACCATGGATGGAAATGCAGCAGCTGATGGGGGTGAGCCCACCTACGATCCAATGAAAGACCCAACAAGGAAGCCACAACGGTCAAATGATCCGGGATGGAACTATGGATATTGGTCTGAGCCTCCAAATCGGGATCTTGTTGTGTGCGCTCTTTGTGGCAAGATAACTTCTGGAGGGATCAAGAGGCATAAAGAGCATCTTGCGGGCGTCGGGGGAGATGCAATTGGTTGTCCTGACGCCTTATAGCTTAAGGCGGACGCCTTAGACACCCACCTAAGGCGAGGTGGACGCCTTGCCCTCGCAGGGCGCCCTGACGCCTAAGCGTCGCCTAGGCGACGCCTTAGGGACGCCTTGAAAACAGAGGTCTTGAGTCTAGAATATGTACTAATAATATCTTGTGAAGTACTACCTCCTTTCCGGTTTATAAGGCTTGCGCGTATCCCTAAATCTATAATTTGATCAACAAAACATGAGTTGTATAGTCTAAAAATTATACCATTAGAAAGTATATGATTTGAAGTTTCTAATGATGTATTTTTTTGTGATATATAACTTGTATTACGTTGGTCTATTTATCAACCTAAAGATACACACAAGCCTTATAAACCGGAAAGGAGGTAGTAACTTGCAAATGATAATTTGCTACTTATATCACTTAGCACTTGTTCTGATCTGCTGTATTCAGTAATA
>NC_041388.1:291973773-292074190 GCF_002162155.2 Triticum dicoccoides
ACTTCATCAACCCATATTGCTTACATTCTCATAGTCTTGTTTTGTTACCATCTCACATGTTTATAGCATGTCGTTTTGTCTATGTATTTATTTATCCACGACTTCATAGATGGCAGCCTAACAATTGTTCCCAGCTACAGGTCTATGCTGTGTTCTGTTAGTGCAGCTGTATTGGCTCTTACGATGTTCTAACCCATCCGAGTACATTATTACTGTGACCGGTCATCCATATTGCTCTGTCCTCTATTCCTCCTAGCATCTCCAACTGCTGTAGAGCCTGTGTTGACTCTGGAAAGTACTAAAGTCCGGGAATGTCCAAGATTTTCATACATGTGCTTCAAATTAGAATATGGAAACTAAAAATTGCGTGCAAACTTTTGGCCGTTTGTGCAGGTGCACCAAAGGGACAGGAGATTGTGTGAATCTTTTGTAATATAAACTCAATCTTTTTTGTACTGTGGGAAAAAAGATCTTAACCTAATCGGCTATTGCTAACATGCTATAGGAATATCAACTTAATTTATTGCCAAAGCTCTAGGGCCTTAATTACAGGAGATAAACTAGGAATGGGAAAATACAAAAAGGAAATACAAGAAACCTATTACAGTATGTACTTCTCTCTAACAACCTCAATGTTGACTGGTGTTTGCACCCTGAGTTCTTGACCCACACAATTCATTTATCCCTTCAGAAATTAAACAATTTGCTCAATCCTTCCTGTTGATTTCAGTTCATTGGAGTAACTGTATTCATATTTCTTCTCATTGCATCAAATAACATGAATGCAAAATATATTTGTTGTCTTATGCTATCCCGTAGAAATAGAAATTTAAGCTTTACACGGTCTTGTCAGGGATTATGCCACTAAGCTGTTATAATTATGCTTGTAGTCCTTGTCGAAGTTTGCGTACTGCACTTACTTTATAATGCAAAGGAATGGTATAAATTATAGCCAGTTCTTTCATATAGCATTGCCTTTTCTATCATGTAAGTTAGGGCTGCGTTACTTCTTCCAAATCTTCATAATGCTTTTTGTCATGCAGCAACTCGCTAGTGAGTCCTGGTCTGTCGCGGTTGATTGCGCATGTGGAGGGCTTCTGGATGCATTTATTGTCTCGTGTCATAAGGATTTACAAGTTTTGCGAGAATGCGCGGGTAGAGTGTATTACAATAACCTTCGAATTATTGTGTATGATTTCACTAGACAGCGGTAAGATTAAAGGCTGTCTTTTTCAACATTTTCTGTTTATTTTTTATGAACTCTAATTCTGTGACCTCCTATAGATTGGTCATTCCAGATGGTTCACTTCCTACAACAGAGCACCCCACAGTACTATCAGTTATTCAGTCAGAGAACCACACTGTGCTGAATGTATTGGTGGATCAGGTACTGCATTATGTAATCTTCAAGCAACTATGTTGGTTTCAGTAAAGTGGTCCAATTACTCCAAACAGCAAGGAGGCACAAAATTGGAGTATTATATAATGGAATTTGACTATGCTTACTCCTATTTAATGTCGTATTTTAACTATTTGATATCTTCGGAAAAGTTGCAACAACTGAATTCATAATTCCCCGAATGGATAATTATTTGGAATCCAAATAAACTGGATATCTATTATGAAATAGTTTTTAATTATGAGATATCAATATGCATCACACCGTTTGTTCTCTTATTTTTGGATCCTTCTGTTCGAGATACTATTATTACAGCAGATATTTACTAAAGTTTCTTTGTGTCAGGGTCACGCTGAAAGGCAGGTCCTGGTTCGAGATTATGAAGTCGGAAAATCTGTTGCATTTGATCACAGGATGCGGAATATAAAGGAAGTCTATACCTCTGATGGGTTCAGAATGTAAGTCTTGGTGGTGGTACTCTGCTCGTATTAGGTTTCGTCTTATTCCAGCAATTAACTTGTTATATCTAGCTGTTTAGGTATAGTTTACCATAAGTAATCCTTTGTTAGAAGTAATTTTAGAATCCTATAGGTATTTCTATCTCCATGTGCCCCCACATGTTTATGTAATTGTGAATTCCCACTTATAGATTTAGTTTTGATGATTTATCATCTTGCTATTTTGTGGAATCGACTAGTGGCTTGAGATCAGTTTTCTGGAGTTTCCCAGTGCCAAGAGGCAGCCCGAGGTAACTGCAGGGGAATGGTTTGATTACATATGGGACCACTTGGAGGGCACCCTAAACCATAGTTACCTGATTCGCAATCCGCTGATTTTTGATTCATGGTCGCTGTTTTCTAAAAATAGAGTTATCTGGGGTATATACAGCTCCAATTCACAAACCAGTAATGGGGTTCCCAAAGCGGTAAATTATAGTCCTGTAATAATCAATATAGGAATTAGTGGCTGGCAAGGCAAGCAAATTGACCACAGAAGATTGTAGCTTAATAACACAAAGGAAAAGAAAAATGCAGAAAGAGAGAAGTTGAAGGGCTGGCATCCAGCTTACGGTTATAGCTTAACAAAAGAAAAGGAAATGAAGAAACTGAGAAGTTTGATGGCTGGGCACCCCCTTAGGACCTCATCATTTCTCTCTTTTTTTTACCGTGTCCTCTCTGGCAACCCAACTAAACCTCTCAGGACTCGTCTGCTCCTCCTGCAATGTCATCGACGGCTACCCAGCAGCAAGGTCGCCCAAGTGGGTATCAACTCAACGGGGGCGACACATGCATGTTCTGACAGCTGCAATGCAGGCCTGGTCGAGCAGCGTCAGCAAGACATAGTCAAGCAGTGGCAGCAACAGTGTCAATTGAGTTCTGCTGTCTCGTTTGGATTTTTGCTTCACTTCTCTATGAATCGCGAGTCAATCGTTTGCGATCTGGAAACCTGACCATCATTGCTCTATCGGGATCAGGGTCCGACGCCTCTTCCAGTGAATCTGGTAACAGCGAACTGGACATCCTGTTCGGAGCACCTGAGCATTGTAGTCGTTTGGCAAACTGGCTGTCTGGGTCGTCGGCTGTGTAGTACAATGACCGGGCATAATGAATGCTGATATTCTGTTTATGTACCGGTTTAATTATAATAGCCTCATTTTTGCTGATTTAGATAAATTTCACCGACTTTTAAGCTATTGTATGTAAGCTTATTGGAAATACTCCCTCTGTCCCATATTATAAGAGCGTTTTTTACACTAGCGTAGTGTCAAAAACACTCTTATATTATGGGACGGAGGGAGTACTTCTTTTAGTCAATTTAATAGAATGATTTCATGTACTAACAAAATGTAATATTCTTTTTCAAATATATAAAGCCAGATTTTCAAGATGTTATATTCAATCATATGTTTTTAATTGTTCATACATATGTGAAGTATTTTAAGTTCCATTTTGTGTTATTCATTTATTTTGATGTTTCAAAGTATTATGCCCGGACTTTGTGTACCAAGTGAATAAAATCTGCCACCAAATTGCTACACATATATGTAATTACCTAAAAAATGCATAGCATGGCAGCAAGAACATTGTCACATGGACAAGAACCAATATGCATTATTTTGGCCTCAACTATTTATCTAGATCACAAGCAATTCACACTCGGCTAAACCTGAAATCCATTCCTCCTTTAATGTCATCAACTATCATCCATTTATCAGTACAAGCATCCATTCATCAGGAGTAGGAAACCAAAGAAAAATTAAAGAAGAGATCCAAAGCCCAGGATCCAGTGTGGACTTGGGGGTCGCTGGATGGCAGGCTGTTGTGAGGTAGATCCAGCGCGTGCTGGAGGTTGCTGGATGGGCAGGCTAGAGGTCCTGCTTGTGCCGATGCGGGGCTGCAGGGCCAGCTGCCAGCTGGGGTCGTCGTCTTTGGAGAAAAGGGGCGGGGAGGAGCAGCAGTGCTCCCTTACTGTGTCTGTGTTTCAGCTCCCACAGCAGTTTTACAGTTCACTGATGCATTTTCTATTCATGAACTTCTTTTGGGAAATAAAGCGTCATGTAAATTACTAGATAACTTAGTTATGGAAATGAGCATGCTAGGTGATATCTGATTGCTGTATGCTCATCGTTGACTTTTTTTTGCCATTGAATTTTTCTTTTAGGTTTTCTAGAGGTTCTGTTCAGACTATTCTTCCTCCAAACAAAAGGCCAAGACCTGAGCGTTGGTGCAGTTCACCCGCAGAAAAAATAGCTGAACTGAAGAATGAAGCTGACGGTATTCAAAGAACAATCTCGGAAAAGAATGCTCAGAGAAGGAAGTTGGTTAATGACCGAAGTAACCTTGAACAGAAAATAGCAAATTTGAAGGTAGAATTCTTATTGATGTATAATTCATTTTAATTATCTATTAACTTCCCATGTTGGTCTGTAGAGAAAACGAGAACCTGAGGAGCGCCATTTAATGAATAAAAAAGTGCAACTTGAAGACGCAAAGAGAGCTACTGCTGAAAATAATAGGCACGCTGCTGTGGATACCACTGAACTAGAGGAGGACATAAAGGTCCGCTCCCGGTTTCCTTTCTCGAGGAACCATCTAATTTCACTGCACTAGGTACTAATCTTTGTTATCTAAGCAAGAACTGTATCAATTTTCTCATGGTACTTATTTCTGCAGGAAGAGAAGAATAACATTGAGCAGAGAGAACTATCACTGCAGAAGACTAATGTGAAGTTGTCAGCAGCTTTACGAGAAGTCAATGATAGAAGAATGGCTTTCAAGACCTTTATGGGTATGAAAAATCCACAATATCAGCATTGATGATTTTATCTCTTGCTGCCATGTATGCAAGTTGTTCAGCATTTGATTTTTCTCATTTCAATCTTGAGATGGCTAACCATGCTTGCAACATGGTAGCGTTTTACTTTAGAATTATGCTTATTTTAGACTTGTGCATATGATGCACGCAGAACTGTGGCGTTAGCTTCTTTGAAGTAGGCATACAACAAATTTGGCTGTTCAATTTGTTAGGCAATACTTAGCAATTAGTCTGTGTAAAAGGATTCAATATAGCATAGTGATAAAGCTAGTATGTGACCAATTTGTTAGGCTATATCTGTCCTCTGATGAAGATAATATACCCGAGTGATACACTCCTTAATTTTCTCGTGCTCTGGTGTGGGCCTTCATGAAGAAATTTGCTAACTGTATTTCGAAAGGCACATACCGTAGAGCAATCACCTGGTCCTGCACACAGGACCTCATGAAGGAAGCATCAACACCAATATGCTTGGTGAGCTCATGCTTCATAGGGTCGCGCACAATTCTGATAGCACATATACTCAGAAAAAAGGGGAGTTGCTGTATTGACAGAAACACCAAAATCCTCAAGTAACCACCGCGGCGAAGTCACATATGCTGTCAAAAGAGCCACAGCTTGCAACTCAGTGTCTGCACTCTGAACCGGAAACTGCAGCTTTGTTTCTTTTCTCCCAGGCGATGAGAACCATCAAGAAAAGCACACATTTGCAGTTTGACCTTCTCACACAACTCACCAATCCACTCCTAAGAAAGCATTGTAGACATTAAACTGATTACAGACCAGTGTCGAAAGCCATAGCAAGAAGGGTGTGGTCATGTGGGCCACAAGAACAAACGCCTCATCGTGGTCATGGCCATGCTCCTGCTTAAAGCCAGATGCAACAAGACAAGCCTTGTAAAGAGAACAATCGGAGCGAGTCTTTAAGTTTATAGACCAATTGAAGGCGCATGTCTGAGATAAAGTTCATGGGATGAACGCTGTAAGAAAAATCAACGAACGAGGGAGAGAAGGAAGAAAAAGGTTGGCCGGTGACATTGTACCTGTTTTTATGAAGGATAGCGAAGCAGAATGAAATAGACGAGCTCCTTTGTGCATGTTCTTCGATGGGGAGCCTGAACAGAGTGGGAGTCGGTGGATGTCAGAGGTGGGTGGAAGCTATGTAGTGGAGCAAGCTGGCGATTGAAAGCGGTGTCAGTCAACCAGAGCAACTGCTGCTTGCGACGGTGAAGGTCTAGCAGACGCGTGTGCTGCGGGGCCGGAAGTCAGGGGTGGGGCAGCAGCGGCTTGACTTAAAGCAGCCTGGATCGGGTGGTCGATGGAGCTGCTGAGGGTCCGGTGTGGTGTCTTGTGATTGCGTTTTAGGACAGATTGGGGCATTGCCGCTGCAAGGATGGCTGGTGGCAGATTTGATCTCGATCAAGGAATTGATCCGGGGGGATCGGAAGCAGAAAATCGCATGCAGTGTGTGGAGATAAAAATCGATCGAAAGTGGAAATCGAGATTGAGACAAATTCGATCAGATAAGGACTAGTTGTGGAGTCCAAAAAAAAACCCTAAATCTACTCTCTCTGTTCCTAAATATATGACGGTTTGGTAGTTTAAATTGAACTACCAAATATTTAGCAAGGGGGGAGTAGTACTTAGATAACATGCGAGGAAATATGCAATTTGTATTTCTTTGAGGTCATGGGCCGATACATATACACCTACAGGCCTGACAAAGCATGCAGAAACCCCATATACAACAGGCATATTACATGTCTATGATATACAACTTTCAACAGTTTCCAGCTCTTTCCAGTTGGAACTTGTTTCTCAACTTTTTCCTGTTGAAACTTTGCTTTTCTTTTATTTACAATATAGTATTTGGAAATAACTGGCGTTTTTTACCCATCAAGCACTAGTTTTATGCTGAAACTTACGGATAGCTGCTGCCAGACTTCTGCCCATGTGTGAATCAGGTGGTAATCTTGGCGCGCTTGTAATCTTTTCTGGTGTTTTCTTAATCCATGTGTGTGCTGTGGATATTCTGTGGGAGTGTCAAAGACCTTTCTGGGTCTGTTTTGTTTAGTGTTTTTCTCTTCTTAATATAATGATGGGCAGCTCCCCTGGTGGTTCCATAAAAAGGAAACTTAAGGATAAACCTCTCCATACTTTGATCTGTTTGATTGTTTGTTTGACCTATACATTACCTGATACTACTTGAATACCAAAATTAAATTCCCTTTACCTTCTGCATTAGATGCAACTTTAGAAAAAAATACGATGCCATAGCTATGGAGAATGAAGAACTAGATTTTTTTTTGTTCACTAAATCTCTGTTTTAGGTTCCTCTCATCCCATACTTGTAGCCTAGATTTCCTTTTACAGAATATGTTCTTCAATGCCTGAAACTGAAAAAGTATATTTCTGTTGTCTATGGCTGCTTTCTTAGCTGTAACTACTATTCTCCGCAGATTCTAACCACTTTTTTTGGTTTCAGATTCTGTGAATGAGGAGAGATTACATTTTAGCAGTGCAAATGATGAACTAGATCTTGTTAAGCGTAAAATAGATGCAGCTCAGCAGGTGCTTCTCCTTATCTCAAATCCATAAGTGCTATACAGTTTGCTCTAGGTTTGTGTTTCTATGGTCTTTCGATGCTTTGCGTGTAGGTGAGATGTACTGAAAGAGCATTTCTTTAGTCCATCTGCTTCATGAAAGCATCAATGAGCCACATATTTTCCCTTTTCCTTTCTTATCCCATGTAAATTTTGCATTGTAAATGACCCCCTTTTGCTGAAATTGGAGCTGTCATTCTTTTGTTCTACAGGCACTATGGCTCATATGGTCTTGTGCCCCTCCCCACCTTAGTATCACATTTGATATTTCCATTATGGATTTTTTTAACTTTGGTTCGAATGTTAGAATATTTATTATACTGTAGAAGTGGATAAGCATCACATTATTGTTTTGTTAGAATATGGCGCTAGCCCTTCACCTACACCACTTATTCAGTTACTCTATGGATTTTTTTTTTGTTAAAATTTGCCTCTACTGGAAACAGATTATCACCATAAACAGCTTGATCAACCAAGCAGTGTCTTTTCCTATTGGGAAGAAGTTAGAAAATTGTGATGGCTCAATTGTCTGTAGCTTGTATTACTGATGGTAGTTTCTTTCAATGAATATGTGAACCAGGAGAAGACTCACTATGAAGGTGTCATGACAACTAAAGTTTTACCTGATATTAAAACGGCTGAAGCAGAGTATGCAGATCTTCAGCAGCGTCGGCAGGTTTTTGTTCTTTACTGGCACTAATGACCTATTTTCATTTTGTTGAATTATGATTGTTTCTGTATGGTTCTTCTCTAAAAGTGAGTGTGTTCTGTTATAGCTACAGACAGTGTGCGCCTGAAAGTTCACATCGCCAAAAGAATTATAAAACTTGATAAGAGAACGTTTTCTTAGTAAGTGTCAAACGTTCTGATGGAATTAACCCTGTTGCAACAGGAAATAACAGTGATGATGCTCAATTTTATTAATTGGCAGGATGAACTACGAAGTAGTAAGATTAGCATGAATGTTCAAATAATTTGTTTTTATCTGTTGGATGGACTGATGGTGTTTCAGTATGGTCAAGAACCACCAATCTCATGTTGTTTTGGTATACTCTTAGAAAAGGTCATACCTTGAATAGTGGCGGAACTTAAATTAGCAACTCCATCTTAGCATTTGTGTACTGCATACTGTCAACTTGTTACATCCAGCGTGCATGTTTTGTTAATTTCTATGAAGCATTTTTAACACCTGGATATATCTAATCTTCTGTGCTTATATTCTGCAGGAGTACTTCAAGAAGGCTTCGATTATTTGCTCTGAGAGTGACATGGAAGCTCTGAGTCATGTTGCTGGATCCACCCCTGAGCAATTAAGTGCTAAGATAAATAGACTGAAACAGAGATTTGATCAAGAAAGCAGAAGGTTTGGAACCACCAACTTAGTCGTAGTGGCAGAAAAAAGCTGATGCCCATGAATTTTTATCCTTTTTTCATTAATATAATAGTAATAATATGTGAGCAGATATGCTGAGTCCATAGATGATCTGAGGGCATTGCATGACAAAAAGGAACGGAAAATCTTAAGAAAGCAACAGCTGTATGCAGGTTTTAGGGTGAAATTAAATGTAAGTTCGTTCAGTACTTCATGTTTTCTGGTGACATCTTTGACTTTTTCAAACTGGTGCTTTAGTTGGAAAAAAATATTTGATTGAATTAGTTATTACTGTTTAATCTTGGTTGTAGAAATGCACAGAACATTTGGGGCACATGCAATGTTTGATCAACCCAGATACATGCGGCTTCCAGTTCACAGCTGTCATTTGTGAAATACTTTTTGAGTCAACTCTACACATATGATTTCTGTGTATCCAATCTAATTACGTAAAAACAATATTAGTTTTCAAAGTTTTGAATGTTTCACTAGACCTATACCCAAAACAGCAGTTGGGTCTGTTCTTGACCCAAGTTTATTGCCGTGCAGTCGTGTCAAAAAGCATTGGACTTGCGATGGAAGAAGTTCCAGAGGAATGCTGGCCTTTTGAAGCGACAATTGACATGGCTGTAAATACAAGTTTCTTGGATGTTTATCATCTGTTTTTCTGCAGGTTTTGATTTCTCTTATCCGTCAGTTGAAATGGTTAGTCCTGATTGGTCGACCACTTTTATTGTTTTGATTGAAGGTTTAATGAGCACCTGGGAAAGAAAGGTATCAGTGGGTTCATCAACGTAGATTACAAGAGTAAAATTTTGTCTGTTGAGGTGTGTACCTTCGTAACATTGCCCCTTCGATGTGCACCTAGTGGCTGGAGAAGTTGTGCTTCATCACCAGCCCACCCGCATATTTTTGTAGTGATTTATGTAATATTTCTTAATGATGTTTGATGTAGCTGACGATGCCTCAAGATGCATCCCGTGATACCGTTAGAGACACTAGAGGACTGTCAGGTACCTTTATGTTTGCCATGGTTGTATCTTGTGAGATAGTGTTTAATTTTTTTGTTATTGGTATTTCGTAGTTATGCTTTCGATAACTACAACTTTTGATATGCATCTTGATCCAGGAGGGGAGCGATCTTTTTCAACACTTTGCTTCACTTTAGCTCTTCATGGAATGACAGAAGCACCTTTTAGGGCCATGGATGAGTTTGATGTATTCATGGTGAGCAATCCGATGGTTTTCTACAATCACCATGTATACCACAAACAAAACCTTATTGGCGGTATCTGATTTGTGCAGGATGCGGTGAGCCGCAAAATAAGCTTGGACACCCTCGTAGATTTTGCTGTTGCACAAGGGTCACAATGGGTATTTATAACACCCCATGATATCAGGTCTGAAAATTGCCTGTGGTTGCTCCTGTTCCAGTTTCTTGCAAATTGATATTTATGACATCTATGTTTCCTCAGCATGGTGAAGCCTGGAGATCGGGTCAAGAAGCAGCAAATGGCCGCCCCTCGCGGTTGACTCAGGGCTTAGCTGCCTGTATGTCGTTGCGCTCGGCATTGTATATATCCATCGATCAGGTCAAGAAGCAGCAAATGGCCGCCCCTCCCTCGGCACTCCTAGCCTCCGGGTCCACTTCTGACAGAACCTCTTGGGAACTGCTCATTTCCTATCTAAGTTTTTTACATAGCTTGTTTCGAAGTGTACTGGCACTTGTTTTGTTATTTAGGACTATCGGGGACCGACATCTTTGGTGTGAAATGAGCTCTTTGTGGTGGCATATACGTATCTGTCAGCTAAAACATTTTGCATTGCATGATACTAAGTGAAGCTAGGTGAAAAGAATCCGCCCAGTCCTGGTGCGCCTGGCATTGATGCCAAGTTAAGTACTCCCTCTGTTCACTTTTGTAAGTCATTTCAGACAACTCAAAATGGGATGTTTTGTACATTGTCTGAAATGTCTTCAAGGTCTTATAAAAGTGAACAGAGGAAGTAGTTGATTTGCTGACTGCTGAGGGCTTCTATACCTTGAGCTCTCAAAAAGGTGTTTAACTTCCATAAATCATACTCCTATTTTTATTGACTTTGCATATTAACTTTGTTTTGGGTCAAACTATGACCAAGTTTATACATAAAAAATTAACAATCACAATATCAAATTAATACCATTAGAATCATATTTTCAGACCATATATATATCTTTATTGTGAAACTTCAGATTGTTTTTGATAAACATTGTCAAGCTTTATAAAGTTTGACTTGGTTCAAAGCTAATATGTGGAGTAAATAAAATGCAGGGAGTACCTTCCCATAAATATCCATGAAAGCAAATCACGCCATCTAGTTGGTACTACCTCCGTCCTAGTGTATTGGTCCTCATTGTATTTGTGCCAAATTTTGACTATAGATCTAGCTAATAAAATGTTCATGCTTGTCATAAAAAAATTATATAATTGGAAACTATGTTCAAATATGAATTCAATGATATAATTTTTGTTGACATGCATTGACATTTTATTAGTTAAATCATTGGTCAAAATTTGGCACAAATTACAATGTGGACTAAGGTAGTACCTTTTTGTTGTAAGATCAACATGATAGACTTTTGCCCCCATGACGATGCAGGAGAGAGCCATTCAACATTGTTCACAAATTAATCTGGTTGGGAGAAGAGGGGAGAGGGGAGCCATGCATGTGAAGAGAGAAGGACTACGCGGAGGCTTTGAGATGGTCTAAGTGTATGTTTTTCACAAATTAATCTGGTTGGGAGAAGAGAGGAGAGGGGAATCATGCATGTGAAGAGAGATGGACTACGCGGAGGCTTTGAGATGGTCTAAGTGTATGTTTTCTATCGCAAAGCCCCTCGTGTTTGTTATTAGGATATTCGAATATGAATGTGTGCATTGCTAAGCGGACATATAAGGGTCCTCGTTGGATTCCAGGAGTAGTCTAGACATATAGTGGAGGTTTAAGGGTTCACATTGAAGATGCCCTTAGTCCAATATATGATGAGCACGTTCATGGATGTTGGATCTAGCCCTTCACATCTGCACACCTTATCTCTCTCGCACGCCTTTCTTATGGTGCCGCGCTTCGGTGCCTTAAGGCACCTGCTTTTGTGTGCATGACATGTGGGTCCAACAGGTGGGCGTCGGTCAATCAGACGTAGCATACCTACGCTAGTCTATGAGGGTGACTGGACGGGCGACCGTGCGCCCGACCGCGACGGCGCAGTCCGCAGCCGGAGATCGCTGGCGCGTCGGAGGGCGGTTTTGGGCTCTCGCTGAGTCCGACGAGGAAGACGCGGACGACGATGGGGATGCATCCGCGGCAGGGTCGCCGTCCTCACCGACACCTTCGGATCTCATTTGCGATCTATTCCATGCAGGCTATAGCGAAGATGAAGTGGCCATGACGATCGATCAGGACCTGCCACCGGACGATCCGGCGCGTACCGGTCTTCACGCGGGCGAGAAACATGAGATGATCCGACGCGTTGTTCATCGGAAGACGGCGGCGTTGGCGCTCAAACCTTGGAAGGGTCCCCTGCCTAAGGTGAGTCTTCCGAACCTTACGTTACTCGATATGATCAGGCCGGAGTCATGGATTACTGTGAAGAAGAAGAAGAATGCGAGACGGCTCGCCGTTCGACAGGCACTGGCGGCGCTCGTGATGGCCGCGTCGGCGACAGAGATCTCGAACGCGAGATTGCTGATGAGTTGTGATGGGCCGGTTCGGACTGAATCGGGTCCGCATGGAGTTGGGCCAGAGTCAGATGGGTATGAGGCCCATGCTGGACCGGGCCATACTCCTGTCCACATCGTTATCCCATGCACGTACGAGGGTGATCGTGGTTCTATCTCTTGTGCGCCGTCGCTGCCTGGTTCTAGGGTTCGCAAGCACGGGACGAGAGGTTTCTCGGTCTGTGGAGCTCGTCGGGCAAGGAGGATCCGGCCACTCTTGGATATGGCCGGGCGCGGGGCTGCGCCGCCGCCAGCCAAGTCATCTGGTCCAGCGGGACGGGGTGGGGCGGTTCCGTCGCCGGCGGCGGGTGCTGGGCGTGGATCCCTGGCGCCGCCTGGCCAGAGGCCGCCGGCAGGCGGGGGTGTGGTGCAGGGTAACCCGGGCTGTGGCTTTGGCCACTCGGGCGTTCAGCCACTGGGGCAGGTGCCCTTAGCTGCAGGACGGGGCGGGCTGAGGCCACCGGCGCCGGCTGCGGCGCCCGTCACTCCGCAGGCCGCGGGTCGTGGTGGACCTCGGTCTCTAGCGCCGGGCGTGACTGGTGTGGCTCCTGCTGGCCGCGGTGGTACTGCCCTTGGGGTTGGGCCGACGCCTTCGGGCGGCAGCCGCGTGCCGCTCCTCCGCCCCACTACGTCGCGAGGCCGGCTCAGAACCGGACGGGTCCGGCACAGACGAGGCTGATTTCTAGCAATAGAGAGCCCAATGATCCGCCCCGAGACCAGTGGGGGGATGATGGGTTTGATGCGTATGGTGATGGACAGCATCGTGGTTCCTCTTCCACGGGAGGAGGTCGTGGCTATGCCTGGCAGAGTGATGGGTCTGCTGAGAGACCGTTTCTCGGCCCTCCAGGCGGATTTGCCGAGGGAGCATCAGGCCCGGACCACCGCCAGAGAGGAGGCTATCGTGGCCGTCGTGGTGGGGGCCGTGGGAGGTTTCGCCGACCGCCTCCGCCTCCGGCAGTTGTTGACCATGCCGCGTCAGCAGCGGAGACCGACCACACCTCCACGGATCTTCCTACCCAGGCGATGGAGGTGGTGACAGCCTTGGCCAGTGTTGAGGTTCCTGAGATTGGAACTGTGGCCGACAGGTCTGATGCAGAGCGGGCGTCCAAGTATGCGCGTAAGAAGAAAAAGATGCTTTGTTACCGTTGTGGTGAGAAGGGCCACTTCATTGCTGAGTGCATGGCCGAGCTGTGTGAGTCGTGTGGCAAGCCAGCACATGCCTCGGGGGAGTGCCCGTTATTCCGTGACCAGGCTCTGTTGCTAACTATGTATGGAGTCTGTTGTGTCGAGCTTATGTTCTTTGAGTCACCAGCTGCGAGAGAGATTCCGGAGGAGACTCTGAGCTTAACCACCAGGATTGTGAAAGCTACCCAGGGCGAGGTGACTGAGGCTCAGATTGTGCGCAGGCTTCAGGAGCTGGTTCCGGGGGACTTTCGTTGGGAGCTGGTTCTTCTCGAGAACAATGTTTTTAAGGTTGATTTCCCCACGGTGGATGATTTGCAGAGATTGCTGAGCTTTGGCTTGTGTAGAGTTCCTGGCACGAAGTGCATTCTAGAGTTTCATGAGTGGAAGAAGGTGGAGCCTAAGGGGAAGCCGCTTACGCAGGTCTGGTTGCGGTTTTCAGGGGCTCCATCTAAGCCTTTGCAGGATGCTCGAGTTGTGGCCAGTATGGGTATTATGGTTGGGCAGACGGAGAGAGTGGACATGGCTTTTACGCGTGCTCATGGGGTGCCCTGGATTTTAGTGAGTGTCCTGGATATTGTCGTGCCTGATGTGGTCAACTGGACTTATAGGGGAGAGGTGGTCCCGCTAGAGATCGAGTTTGAGGACACTGAACTGCTTGCTGATGTGGTTAATAGGAATGATGTCGAGGGTGACGGCAGTGCGGGACCCAATGGGGCACCGACTGATGAGTCGACACGTGAGGGGTCTTTCGGATCTCGCCCAGATGCTCAGTTGCCCGGGGATGGGACCGGGGTTGAGTCGGCAGCATCGCCATCGATGCCTATGACTTCGTTGCGGTTTGGGTCCTTTCAGCCAGCATCAGCGCCTCCCAGACTCTGGAGTGACCGGGTAGACTCTGATGATATGTTTGAGCGCACGCTTCCTTTGTTGGAGTTTGAGGGGGCTGGCGGATCTGTGCCTGGACGCTTGGTGAGGGCCTCATCGGTGAGGACTATGGATGGAGTTGGGGCGGGGGAGCCGGAGATTGCTTCTCTTTCCCTTGCTCCTACTGTGGTCGAGACTCCGGCGCAGATGGCTGCGTGTGAGTTGGTGCTGGGGGGAGGGGGTTCGGGGCAGGAGGCCTTGACTTCTCCTCTCCATATCCCGACGTCGGTGACGTCGGTCACGCTGGGGTCAGTCATCGCTGGGGGAGGGAGCCCGAGGCAGGCGGCCTCGGCTCCTGCTACTCCGGTTGTGGCGGCGATACCCGCGCCAGCAGCAGCGCTAGGGGGGGGGGCTGGGGCAGGTGGCCCTGGCTCCTCCTTCATCTTCGGCGGTCAGGAGGACCGCGTCTCCGACGCCGACGACGCTCCACTCTGCGCCGGCAGGTGGGGCGGGAGGAGGGAGCGGGCAGGCGGCCCCCGCCATCCCCTCTCCTGTCGTACCCGTGGATGTGGACCCCGGCGTGGGGCATTTGTCTGAGGGGCTTGGGAGCCCGCAGCCGCCTCCTCCGATAACCTCGGATTGACCCTTTGAGGGACTTAGCGCAAGGCTTTACTAGGGAGGGGGTTGTTGCTTTTGGCGGGACCCCGACCCCGTCTCGACGGGGATACGGATGAGTGCTCATATCCACGAGCTCCCGGAGGTTGATGATATGCAGCAGCGGTGCGCTATGAGCGCGGCCAAGCTTTAGGAGGCTGCGATCTCTTCTGGTATGTCCGTCAACATATCTAATTCTTTATTGCATTTTTCTAATGAGGAGATTATAAATAATGCAAACCAATTAGGAGTTTCACTAGGTGCTACTGATAGTGAGATTTCCAATTCGGTGAATGATCTGTTAGATTTGGAGGCAGAGCGTGCCTTAGAGACTATTCGTAATCTTGCAGCGGTTAAACCGATGAATGATGATGAGATTGATGCGTTAGGGGTTAGAGTGCTTGATACTCTGTGTGCGGATATAGCACCCCCCAATCATGAGTCTGAGGACGATGATATGCCCCTAGAGAATGCCGATGGCAGTATCGTTCAACCCGGTTATGAGGATCGGGCGTCAGAGCCTAGTAAACCAAAGCGCAAGTGGAAACGGAAGATCTATCCCGATTCTGCAGTTCGTAGGAGTGCTAGGATTCGGACTACTAAAAAATTCCATGACGAAATATGAAAGGAATCTTTTGGAATAGCAGAGGTCTAAAGGACTTGGCTAAAAGAAGGTTTCTTGCTAAGGCATCTTTAGAGCAGCGTTTAGATTTCATTGCTCTATCGGAGACTGGTAGAGAAAACTTTGCGCCCCAGTTTCTGTCCTCTCTTGTGGGTGGTATTGATTTCGATTGGCATTGCCTCCCTCCGCGAGGAAGATCGGGTGGTATCTTGCTAGGTGTGAGATGCGATTCGCTTGAAGTCCGAAGTGTAGTGATGGGCGACTTCACGGTTAAGTTTCGAGTCAGGTCTAAAGTAGATGGTTTCAACTGGGCTTTGGTGGCGGTTTATGGTGCCGCACAGCCCGAGCTTAAACCGGAGTTTCTGGCGGACCTTGTTCAAATCTGTGGGTCAGAACAGCTCCCAATTTTAGTTGGGGGTGATTTCAATATCATTAGGAGGAGAGAGGAGAAGAATAATAATAACTTTGACGACAGGTGGTCGTTTATGTTCAATACCATTATTGAAAGCTTGGATCTGAGGGAGATAGAGCTTTCTGGTAGAAAGTTTACCTGGGCTAATGCTCTGCCAAACCCAACCTACGAAAAACTTGATCGAGTTCTCGCGAGCATGGAGTGGGAACAAAAGTTCCCTCTGGTTACGGTGCGAACTCTCTCGCGGGGAATATCCGATCACACACCCTTGTTCCTGGACTCAGGGGAGCCGAACCACATGGGTAACAAGAACACCTTCTCTTTCGAGATGTCATGGTTCGAACACGAGGGGTTCTTGGACCTGATTGCCAGGGAATGGGCTAGGGGTGCAGGAGGTACGACTGTGGTCGAGCGTTGGCAGAATAAGATTAGGCATTTGAGAAGTTTCTTATGGGGTTGGGCTAAACACCTCAGTGGTGTGTATAAGATTGAAAAGGATAGACTCCTTTCTCTTATACAGGCCCTAGACATAAAGGCCGAATCCATGATTTTGCTACTAGCTGAGCTCCAGGTTAAAACTGAGGCGGAGAAGAGGTTGAAAGAACTGCTCAGCGAAGAAGAATTGAAGTGGGCTTTGCGAGCTAAAGTCCGCAAAGTGGTCCAAGGGGACGCTAATACTCAATTCTTTCATTTGATTGCTAATGGTAAGCATAGAAAGAAGCGAATATTCCAACTTGAACAAGATGATGGCACTATTTTAGGACAGGATAACCTAAAACATATATTACCGAGTATTATAGGCAGTTATTTGGACCTCCGGAGGATAATTGTGTGTCCCTCGATGAGTCCAGGACTGAGGATGTGCCTCAACTATCGGCTGCCGACAATGATATTCTGGTTGCCCCGTTCTCAGAGAAGGAGGTGTTTGATGCTATTGCACAGATGAAAAACAATAAGGTGCCCGGACCGGATGGATTCCCGGTCGAGTTCTATAAAAAGTGCTGGCACATTATTAAGGGGGATTTACTACCTTTGTCCAATGATCTGTTCTCTGGACAGCTTCACTTATTTCACTTGAATTTTGGAACTATCACACTGCTTCCTAAGAAAACAGATGCTGTGAGAATTGAGCAGTTCAGGCCGATCTGCCTCCTCAATGTTAGTTTCAAAATCTTCACCAAGGTCGGGACTAATAGGCTCACACAGATTGCGCATTCTGTGGTGCAACAGTCCCAAACTGCTTTCATGCCGGACAGAAATATCCTTGAAGGGGTGGTCGTCCTGCATGAAACGCTCCATGAAATCCATTCCAAAAAATTAGTTGGAGTAATTTTTAAGGTGGATTTCGAGAAAGCGTATGATAAGGTCAAATGGCCATTCCTCCAACAGTCATTGCGTATGAAAGGTTTTGATGAAGCCTGGCGCCGATAGGTTGAATCATTTACGCAAAAAGGTAGTGTGGGAATTAAAGTAAATGATGATATAGGTCATTACTTCCAGACACATAAAGGCCTAAGACAAGAAGATCCGATGTCCCCTATCCTGTTTAACATTGTGGTGGATATGTTAGCAGTTTTGATAGGAAGGGCTAAGGAAAATGGTCAAGTAGGTGGATTGGTACCTCATCTTGTTGATGGAGGTGTATCCATCCTTCAGTACGCCGATGATACAATTATCTTTATGGAGCATGACTTAGCCAAGGCGAGAAATATGAAGCTTGTGTTATGCCTATTTGAACAATTGACTGGGTTAAAGATTAACTTTCATAAGAGCGAGCTGTTCTGTTTTGGTAGAGCCAAAGAAGAACAGGAGGCTTATAGGCAATTGTTTGGTGCGAGTTAGGAGAGTTACCCTTCTCTTACCTAGGTATTCCAATACACCATCGTAGGCTGACAAACAGATAATGGAAGTGCATCGAGGACCGATTTGAGAAGAAACTGAGTTGCTGGAAGGATAAGCTCATGTCATACGGAGGCCGATTAATCCTGATAAATTTGGTGCTCACGAGTATGCCTATGTTTCTCCTATCATTCATTGAGGTCCCAGTTGGTGTTAGGAAAAGACTAGACTATTATCGACCGCGTTTCTTTTGGCAGGGTGATGAGCTTAAAAGAAAATATCGGCTTGCTAAATGGGATATCATCTGTAGACTGAAAGACCAAAGGGGTCTTAATATTGAGAATCTAGAAATTAAGAACAGATGCCTTCTTAGCAAGTGGCTGTGGAAGCTCTCATCGGAGAATGATGCTATGTGGGCTCAAATCCTTCGCAGCAAGTACCTCCAGACAAAAACTTTGTCCCAGGTCACAGTCAGGCCGACTGATCCACCTTTCTGGAAAGGACTGATGAAAGTCAAACAATCTTTGTTTAATAGGATGAACTTTGTTATTGGAAACGGCGCTAGTACACGTTTCTGGGAGGATACTTGGCTCGGCGATACACCCTTGGCCATTCAATATCCGTCTTTGTATCGTATTGTCCGACGACGTGAGGTGTTCGTCGCATCGGTATTTCAATCTATCCCCTTTAATATTCAGTTTCGACAGTCGCTAGCGGGCAATCGTTGGGAAGAATGGCTCCGTCTAGTTAGGAGACTGATGGAGGTTCAGCTTTCTCAACAACCCGCTGAATTACGCTGGAAACTGACTATGTCTGGAGTATTCACAGTTAAATCAATGTATATTGATGTTATTAATTCGAACTCCATTCCTACCTCCAAGCATGTTTGGGCCGTCAAAGTTCCTTTGAAAATAAAAGTGTTTATGTGGTTTGTTCATAAACAAGTTATTTTAACCAAGGACAACTTGATAAAGCGTAATTGGACAGGACCTACTAGGTGTAGTTTCTGTGATCGGGATGAGACAATCAGACACCTCTTTTTTGATTGCCCGTTGGCCAAAGTCCTTTGGCGGACGGTCCACATTGCTTTTAATATCAATCCACCAAATTCTGTCAACGCATTATTTGGGGCATGGCTTAATGGGATTGAGCCTGACTTAGCGAGACACATTCGGGTTGGAGTTTGCGCTTTGCTGTGGACTATCTGGACTTGCAGAAATGATTTGTTTTTAACAGACTATCACGTATCCATTTTTTGCAGGTTATATTCCGAATCACGGCACTGATCCGTTCGTGGTCGCTACTCACTCCGATGGAGGCCAGGGAGCATTTGGTTACTGGATCTTTCCGCTGGGAGATGGTAACTCGGGATATCTTCAACCGGTTTGGATGGCGGTCATGTAATAGGATAGGCAATTAGTTTACCTATTTATTTTTAGCCACCCGGTTGTGGCGTCTTTTCGTGACTAGTTGGTGTTTCTAGCCTTGCTTGGCTCTGTGTGAGCCTTCTCTGCTTTTTTATTACTTTTGGAGACCTTGGAACTGCACCCGGTTGTGGCGTCTTTTCGTGACTAGTTGGTGTTTCTAGCCTTACAGTTGTAAATGTAAGTGCATCTAGTGCCACCCCTAGTTGGTTTTGGAGTATTGACGACAAACCTAGTTGAGGGACTAATGTGTTTGTGAGAATTGCAGGATAACACAGGTAGAAGTCCCTCATTGATTCGGTTTTCCTACCAGAGATGACCCCTAAAAATGTATGAAGACATTGAAGTCAAAGGTGGTATATGAAGATATTCACATTGAAGACTATGACAAGAGAAGACACCACATGAAGCCTATGGAGCTCGAAGACTTAGATCTTTCGTAGTTCTTTTTCTTCTGTGTTGAGTCATAGGAACCACCGTACTGTTAAGTGGGGTCCAAGAGAACCAGTCAGAATGACTGAAGTGATGCTTAAACAAAACCTATGTCTTCGAGTGAAGACTTCGAGAGCGAATCTTGTCCAGAGTCGGGCAAGTGAGCTTTACTTGAAGCCCAAGTAAAGTTGCCGTGTGAGTTTGAAATCTGACCGTTGGAACACGTGTCAGTTCCTTAGTGACCCAGGGTCATTTCAGACAAATCAGGTCGGGTTGCCAAGTGGCTATAAATAGCCCACCCCCTACAACCATAAACGGTTGGCTGCTCAGATTCAGAGTACGGCTTTTGTCGTTTGAGAGCAACCCACCTCTAAGCCTTTGAGAGAGAATTCCTTGCGAGGATAAAGCCCTAACCACCCAGAGCCAAAGAGAATTAGGCATCACTTAAGTCTTCTTGTCTGTGTGATCTGAAGACTTATTACACTTGAGGACTGTGCATCCTCCAGCCGGTTAGGTGTCGCGTTCTGAGCATCCAAGAGACATTGTGGATTGCCGGTGAACAAAGTCTGTGAAGGTTTGGGAGTCTACCTTGAAGACTTACCAGAGTGATTGGGCGAGGTCTGTGTGACCTTAGCTCAAGGGGAATACGGTGAGGACTGGGTGTCCTGAGCTGCTTGTTCAGGACTGGGTGTCCGGGACTGTGTGTCCTAAGGTTTAAATACCTAGCCGCCTTAACCAGACGTACAGTTGTCACAGCAACTGGAACTGGTCCAACAAATCATTGTCTTCAACGAGTCACTGGTTTCATCTTCCCTTCCCTTTACTTACGGTTACTCCTTGTGAAGTCATTGTATGTTCGCACTATCTTTTGTCTTCACTGAGTGACTGCGTGTTCTGTGTGGCTTCACAATATCTTCCTACCTGATCCTTACTACATTGCTGCTATTAGTCACTGTGCTTTCTCTCTATTGAATACTTGACTATGGTTGCCTAGTGTAGTCTACCTTCCGTTGCAGGTTAATAGGTTTATTTCTATCGTTTGTCTTCATAACTTCCACGTTTTGAAGACTTTCATAAAAATCGCCTATTCACCCCCCCTCTAGTCGATATAACGCACTTTCAATTGGTATCAGAGCAAGGTGCTCCCTTGTTCTGTGTGATTCGGTTCCACCACCTGGAGTTTTAGCTATGTTGACTGCAGGGATAATTAAAGTCTCCGTTGCATGCCCCGTCTTCGATGGAACTGAATATCCCTACTGGAAGAATAAGATGCGCATGCATTTTGAAGCCATTGACGTCGACCTATGGTATGTCGTCAAGAACGGCGTTCCCAATGCTGGAGAAGGTGTCACTGCTGCTGATGTCAAGAAGTTTGTTCAACTGGACTCTACTGCCAAGAATATCATCTGTGGTCATCTGACCAAAGGACAGTATGGCTGTGTGAGTGCTTTGGAAACATCTAAGCTGGTCTGGGACTGGCTCTCCAAGGTCAATGAAGGCGTCTCAACGCAGAGAGATCAGAGAATCAGTGTCCTTCGCAACCTCTTCAACCGCTTCAAGCGAAATGACAATGAGAATGTCCAGCTCACATTTGACCGACTCATTGACATCACAAATGAGCTTCAAGCCCTCGGCGCTACTGAGATCACCAAACATGAAGTCGTCAAGACACTACTGAGATCACTTGATAGTTCGTTTGACACCCTAGCCCTGATGATTCAAGAACGTCCTGATTTCAAGACACTCGATCCGTCCGACATACTTGAGAGGCTCAACACACATGAGTTTCAGCTTTCTGAGAAAAGAGATATCTACGGTCCAAACTATGGGCGAACTCGTGCCTTGAAGGCAAAAGTTGTCTCCTCATCTGAAGAAGAATCTAACAGCAGTTCGGATGATCCTGAAGACATTGGAAGGGAACTTGCTATGCTTGTGAAGAAGTTCCAAAAATTCACCAAGAAGAAAGGTTTCAGAAAGTCTTCCCGATCAAGCTCAAGGAATGATGAAGCTTATGCTCACGACTACAAGAAGAAAACATGTCACAAGTGCAAGAAACCTGGCCACTTCATCTCTGAGTGTCCACAGTGGGACAATGAGAACAAAAAGAAGAAGAAGAGCAAGGAATATGACTCTGACGACAAGAAGAAGAAGAAATACTCAAAGTCTTCTTCCAAGTCTTCCTCAAAGTCTTCATCACACAAGAAGAGCTCATCTGGCAAGGCACGTGTGTTTGTTGGCAAGGAAATGGATTCAGAGGAGGAGTCCGCTTCTGAGGAGGCGGAGGTGGAGTCTGAGGAGGAGTCCGATTCAGGCGTCGCAAGTCTGGCTACAACATACGTTGCCAAGTCCATCTTCAACACTGAAGACAATGGCTTCATCACCGACACCGATGCAAATGACAAGGACTACTCCGCTTCTACCTACTGCTTCATGGCACGCGGTGCCAAGGTAAACACACGCACTACTCACTATCAAACATCTAGTGACGATGACTCTGATTGTGGTTCAAAACCTAGCTACAAAACACTTGCTAAAATTGCAACTGAACAATAGAAAGCTATGGAACATATTCAAAAACTGTTAGACAGAAGCGATGATCTGTTAGGTGCTGAAATGACTCGATCTGAATCCTTAATTGAAGACATAAAAAATCTTCACGTTAAGTATGAGGAACTTGAAAGTCGTCATGAAACTCTCTCAACAACTCATGAAAAGCTTTCCTATGATTATCTTCAAAGGAAGCAAGATCTTGAGAAATTGAGAGCGGCTCATGAAGATCTTCAAAAGGAAAACGAGTTACTTCACGCCAAACAGATCAGTTCCGCTCAGGAAGGATTTGAACCACCATGTCTTAAATGCATTGAGCGTGATAATGCTACTTCTGTTGCTGAATGTTCTACTGCTACTACTGTTGCAATATCTTCAACTGTGATGTGGTGACTAACCCCTCTGCTGAGGATACCACTGCTATTGCTGATGAGAATGCTAGGTTGAAGACATTGCTTGAAACAGGGATGTACAAAAGTCTTAAAGGGCATCAAACACTATGTGATGTCCTCAAAAAGCAGATTCTGAACCGAAACCCGAGGAAACAGGGTGTTGGGTTCATAAGGAAAATGAATGCTGATGGCTCTTACTGGAAACCTGAGCAGTACCCCAAAACCACGTGGGTTGCTGCAAAGGAACCTTCAGCAGATCCATCCAATCTATCTGGCTTCACTTGTGCTAACCCCATTATCATTGATGAATCCCTTGATGCAAACTATAAACTGTTTAAGAATCAGAATGGTGAAGTGTTTGCCAGGTACATTGGTACTAACTGCAGGAATGGACCGCCTATGAAGAAGATCTGGGTTCCGAAAAGGTGTCTGGAGAATCTTCCCGTGAATGTCATCATGACACCCCACGTGAAGAAGACAAACCTCAGACCAAAGGCTTCATACGGTCCAAAGGCTTCATACAGACAGAGGACTCACCTAAATCGCACTAACGCAAATGTTTTGCAGGGAAACCATACTCAGGCATATGAATATGAGAGCGGTTCATCAAACCGCCATGTTCATAAGACCAAGAACTATTCTGCTTATTCTTATGAGTACTATTGTCCGCCTGCAAGACTGTTTTCTAGGGCTCCAAAGCCAAAGTTCTCAGATGCTGCACTTAGACTTATTGCTTCTAAGCCACCCTTGAAGATGTGGGTGGCTAAGAAAGCTTAACTCTCTTTTGCAGGGAAAGGTCTCCAGCAGAAAACCAAAATCGTCTGACGCTATTGCTAGGGACCTTAAACATCTTGTAGGGCGCAAGATCAAATGCCCGAATGGTCTTACTATGTACTTCGTTCCTGAATCGCTTGCTACTCTCCCTATTAGTCCTAATCTAGATCTAAGCTTTCATAACCCACTGGTTCGTCAAATGTTTTTGCTTCACAATGCTCTTCGTGAAGCCTATCCCCCTAACTGCACTGTAGGGTATGACACCAGCGTCTTCAGAATGGATCATTGATAGTGGGTGTACAAATCGCATGACTGGCAAAAGAAGCCTTCTTATGGACTCAACCTTACGTCCATCCGATAAGAGCCACATCACATTTGCTGACACTAGTAAAAGTAAGGTATTGGGTCTAGGTAGAGTTGCAATCTCAAGGGATCAACACATGGATAAAGTCATGCTTGTTGAATCCCTTGGCTTCAACTTAATGTCTGTCTCAATGCTTTGCGATTTAAACATGATCGTAATATTTGGAAAATATCGTTGCCTTGTTCTAATGGAATCTGACAAGTCTCTAGTATTTGAAGGGTATCGAAAAGATGATTTGTACGTGGTAGATTTCTCAGCAGGACCACAGCTTGCCGTATGTCTTCTAGCAAAAGCTTCAGAATGCTGGCTCTGGCATCGGAGGCTTGGGCATGCTGGCATGAGGAACCTTCACACCCTGGCAAAGAAGAAGCATGTCATAGGCATCGAGGGCATCAAGTTCAAGAAAGATCACTTATGCGGTGCCTGTGAGGCAGGAAAGATGACGAGGGCCAAACATCCCTCGAAGACAATCATGACCACTACTCGACCCTTCGAACTGCTTCACATGGATCTTTTCGGTCCCACTCATTACTCAACTCTTACTACTACTGCTTGTCTCTATGGCTTTGTCATTGTTGATGATTATTCTAGATATACTTGGGTGCACATAATCCTTTACAAGACTGAAGTGCAGGATGTCTTCAGACGCTTCGCCAATCGAGCAATGAACAACTATGGTGCCAAGAAAAAGCATATCAGAAGTGACAATGGCACTGAATTCAAGAACACTAGCCTTGATACATATCTTGATACCTTGGGCATCACACATGAATTCTCAGCCCCGTACACGCCACAGCAGAATGGGGTCGTCGAACGCAAGAACAGAACACTCATTGAGATGGCCAGAACGATGCTACATGAATACAAGACCCCAAGAAAATTCTGGCCTGAAGCCATTGATACTGCATGCCATACAATCAATCATGTTTATCTTCACAAGCTTCTGAACAAGACATCTTATGAGCTCCTTACTGGCAAGAAGCCAAATGTCAGTTACTTCAGAGTATTTGGTGCCAGGTGCCGGATCAAGGACCCACATCACACCTCAAAGTTTGCACCAAAAGCACATGAGGGTTTTATGCTTGGATATGGAAAGGATTCGCACTCCTACAGAGTCTTCAATCTCTTTCATTAAAAGTGGTTGAAACAGTGGATGTGCGGTTCGATGAGACCAACGGTTCACAAAGAGAGCAACTGCCAAATGTGCTAGATGAAGTTCCATCCAGTGAATCAATCAAGCTAATGGGAACTGGAGAAATTATACCTTTTGAAGCTCATCCTGAAGAACTTATCATCTCAGCACCTGATCAACATGAAGACAATGCTCAGCCTGAAGACATTCCTTCTAACAACGACAATGATCAGCAAGAGCAAAATCTTCGCCCTGTACATCCTCGCGTTGCCAATGAAGTGCAGATTGAAAGAATAATTGATAGCATCAATGCACCCGGTCCACTCACTCGTTCAAGGGCAACTCAGCTAGCAAATTTCTGTGGGCACTTCACATTCGTCTCAATAACAGAACCCAAGAAAGTTGAAGAAGCCTTCATGGAACCTGAATGGATTCAAGCTATGCAAGACGAGCTTCAACAGTTTGAGCTGAATAATCTATGGGAACTGGTCAAGCGTCCCGATCCTCGGAAGCACAACATAATAGGCATCAAATGGATATACCGCAACAAGCAAGATGAGCATGGTCAAGTTGTCAGAAACAAAGCTCGTCTCATTGCTCCAGGATATACTCAAGTGGAAGGCATTGACTTCGATGAAACATTTGCTCCTGTGGCTAGACTTGAAGCCATACACATACTGCTAGCCTATGCAAATCATCACAACATACTTATTTATCAAATGGATGTAAAGAGCGCCTTCCTCAATGGCAAGATTGAAGAAGAAGTGTATGTTGCACAACCTCCTGGCTTTGAAGATCCAAAACATCCTGACATGGTATACAAGCTCAACAAGGCACTGTATGGCCTCAAACAAGCCCCTCGGGCCTGGTATGACACACTCAAATACTTCCTGAAGAGCAAAGGCTTCATACCTGGTTCTCTCGACCCCACTCTCTTCACGAAGACATATGATGGTGAACTGTTTGTGTGCCAAATATATGTGGATGACATTATCTTCGGCTGCACCAATCAGAAGTACAGTGAAGAGTTTGGATATATGATGCAAGAGCAATATCAAATGTCTATGATGGGAGAGCTGAAGTTCTTTCTCGGTCTTCAAATACGACAGCAACGCAACAGCATCTTCATATCTCAAGAGAAGTATCTCAAAGATTGCCTGAAGAAGTTCGGTATGCAAGACTGCAAAGGCTTCACGACGCCAATGCCAGCCAAGCATCATCTGGGTCCTGACGACAATGGTAAAGAGTTCGATCAAAAGGTATACCGCTCCATGATTGGTTCTTTACTTTATCTATGTGCATCTAGGCCAGATATTATGCTCAGTGTTTGCATGTGTGCTCGATTTCAAGCGGCACCAAAGGAGTCGCATCACTGAGCTGTGAAGTGAATTCTTCGATATTTGGCTCACACCCCAACTCTAGGATTATGGTATCCAAAGGGCTCAGAGTTTGATCTGGTTGGATTCTCGGATGCTGATTATGCTGGTGACAAAGTTGATCGCAAGTCTACATCAGGCACATGTCATTTTCTGGGACGATCACTTGTATGTTGGTCTTCAAAGAAGCAGAACTGTGTATCTCTCTCCACTGCTGAATCTGAATACATTGCTACTGGATCTTGCTGCGCTCAGCTTCTGTGGATGAAGCAAATGCTCAAAGACTATGGCATTCATTTGAAGCAAGTGCCACTCTACTGCGACAACGAAAGCGCCATCAAGATTGCCAACAACCCAGTTCAGCACTCGAAGACAAAGCACATTGAAATTCGTCATCACTTTCTCAGAGATCATGTTGTGAACGAAGATATTGATATCATACACGTCAACACTGAAGAGCAATTGGCAGATATCTTCACCAAGCCCTTGGATGAGAAGAGATTTTGCAAGTTACGGTGTGAGCTAAATATCTTGGAATCCTCAAATGTCCTGTGATCAGGCACACATCCTAACCCTTATGCATACCGATGACTTAGATGTGCAACACACGAAGTAAAGTATATCTTCAATCAATGAAGACATACATTCTAAGTGTGAATACATTAATGTGGAATTTGACTTCGGAGCACCACGATAATTGTGCGCCATGTCTGGGTCTAATACTTCCTATACGGTGGGTAACGCCACCACCAAATGTTCTATTTTGAAGTGTTTCACTCATGGCGTTACCTTGCTATGTTTTCACATTTGGTTTGGCTTCAATCTCAACATGTCTTCATGATTGTCTTCACTATGTTGATTATATATATATATATACTAGTGTTCTGTCCTCTACAGCATTCACTTATAGCTATGTCTTCTTGTTGAATCTTTTGAACTAAGTGAATGTGATCGGACCCTAACCTCTCTATGCTATCTATCTCAAACTCTATCTCTCCAAATCATATGCATTCTATTGAAACTGTCGAATGTCTTATCTGCGTCCTTGTCAGCAGAAGATATAAAGACAAACCTTAAGTCCACTTTCAATGCTCATTCCTCCACATGAAACCCGGAGAAGTAGGAACGACCACCCGACAATCCAGGCGTGCGTGGGACGTGGAACAAACCCCAAAATTCTGCATAATGGCCACGTGTTCCTCAGATGCGAATCGCCAGGGGCACCTGTGTAATAACGTAGTGCTGCCCCTGTACCTATAAATACACACTTCACGGTGGTCATTATCTCTTCTTCCACTCTCGCATGAACCCTAGCGCCACCGCTAGCCCTCGACGACGCCGGCGACGAAGCGCTTCGCTGCCGCAACCTCTCCGACGCCATCTTCACGCCGACCGCGGACATCGTCCTCTCCGCCGTCACCGTAGGTGTCCTCCGTCGCCAAGTTAGGGCACAAAAGATCGAACTGCTCAGCCTCATCTTCCACTCCGTCTAGCAGTTCTTAGTGTGGTAAATAAAAACTTCCTTTTTACGGCACCGTTGATCCTATGGCTTTGTCACTTTCTACCACAAGCAGTTTCTATTCACACAAGTTAGATCTCTCTCATACTGCATCTCATAACATGCCTAGTATATTCACTTATGCTTCACAAAGTAGTTAGATTCCTCACTTGTACTGATCTCTGGATTCGTACAAATCTGGAACCAACTCCTTATCTATGAGTGAATGTCTTCGCATGATGAGGTCAATGTCTTCTAAACTGATTTATATTCAAAATCTTCTGAGAATGCATATGACCTCTTCCCCTTCCCTCGCACCTTAATGCTGTCACAGGTACATGTCCGTGGGAGAATCCCTTGGTTCTCATAGTCTGCATTCATTTGCAGAATTCTTACAGCAAGCAGAATTCTTACAGCATCATATAAATTCACCAGAAGCAAGTTCCTGTTTGTCCAGCAAGCGAAAATCTTTGAAGCCTTTGAACGTGTTGAAGCCTTTCAGTTTAAAGTTTCATGGCTTCAGAGAAATCAGCAAGGAAGGGTGGCAGAAAGCGTCATGGAGAAACATGTAGAGATCTGCCAGATGACCTCTCAGAACTGTACAAGACAGATCCTGAAGAGGATTACAATCAGCGCAAGACCCGAATCCAATGGATTCGAAGATATTGGGCAGAACAATGGTTCAAATACCGATTTGTAACCCAGGAATATGCTGAGAAAAATGCCATCAAGAGACCGTGGGGAGACATCCTATACAAGAATCTTCAACCCAGGTCCAGAGATGAAGCCATTGAACAAGGCTTCTATCCCTGCATGGTCCGTGGGCCATAGCCTGTTGATGCACACCCATCGTCACTACTATGGTGTCGTGACGACATTCTATTCAAGCGCAACTTCCAGTTTGCCCAAAACTTAGCGAAGCAAAACAAGAAGACATTGGGACTAGACTTCAACCCTGGTCCCTCCGCTCCAAGGGCTGATGGCACACGAGATGCAGAACCCAATGTCGTCGGTCCTTTCTACAACCTTGAAGGCCTCATCACCCATATCTTGGTTCAAGGGACTGCAGTGAATGAGCCTGCAGCTGACGTTGAATCAGATGAAGCGCCTGCAGCGCCGAAGCCAAAGAAGTTGAAGAAGCCTAAAGCTTCAAAGCCTGCCCCTTCACCAAAAATCTCACGGGCGAAGCCACTGGCAACCACACCTCCTGAAGACAGTGTGCAGTCCGAAGATTTATCACGCATCTCCAAGCCCCAGAAGGTCAAGATGCCTCTACCACACACCGGCCAAGAGCTAGCAGCTGCTGCCATTCTGCGCAATGATGCCATTGATCTGTCAAGTGATGAAGATCTTGCAGATGACGCTCTTGAGCAACTCATCAAGAGCAAAGAAGAAGCAGAAATCTTCAATGATCTGCCTCTCTTTGATGTGACAATCATCCACAACGTCATTGATGAATGGTTTGACACGCCAAACATCAGCTTCAACGATCTCCAACTACCCATTGGCCTCAGTGTTGCCTTCCATGGCGCCATTGCTTCAGAGTTAGCTATCGCCCAGAGCATTGTTGAACTGCAGCAGAAGGTTGACTTTGAGAAATCTCAGTTCAAGAAGCATATGGCCAAGCTCAGTGTGCAAGACGTGAAGAATTTCAAAATTATGCTGCACGAGCTCAAGGAAGCCTTTCTAAAGAAACGTGCAGAAGCTCAGGGTTCTCGTGAGCGCATGAAGGTCCTGGCTGATAGGTGTGTGCAAGCCTACAATGAGGCTGAGAAGCGCAAGGCCCTTGGGCGTCCTGGCATCGATCCCAGGATGGCTGCAAAGAAGAAGAAGAAGCCCGCTATGGCCGAACCCGACGCACCAAGGCAGGAAGCATATCCCATTGTCTTCCCAACTAGCATGACTGGCTCGAAGCCAAAGGCCAGGTCAACCGCTTCAGAACTGAAGAAGACGAGGACTGCTGAGGCTGAAGCCAGAAAGAGGAAACATCCTGAAGCCTCTGCTACTGCTCCCTCCAAGAAGAAGTGGAAGACCAAGAAGGAACGGGCTGCTCCCACGGAGCCCTTAATTGTTGAACCCATCTCCATGGTTCGCCCTGACGCTGAACATCAAGAGCGTCAACTGACTGTCCATGAGCCTGCTTTCACAGAGGATCATGAAGCTGAAGACTTTCCAGCAGTTGATCCCATCGCTGCTGAAGACATTGGTCATCATGACCATGTTGAAGATGATGCAGCCCTACTCAGCTAGAACACCAACATGTATCATCGCCTGTGCTAACGCACAGTGAACTCATCAGCATTGGTCGTCCACTGATGCCAATTGCACAGGATGCTTCATGGGCGGATCACCCACAAGCACAAGAGGAAGATGACTTTGAGGCCCAGCCAACTCCAACTCCACAAGCGTCGCCAGCGTTACGCAGGCTTCGCAAAGGACCAAGGCCTCCAGTCTCTGAGTCTGAAGCTAAAGCTGCTGAAGACATTCCGGCTGCATCAGCCGATGAAGAAGAAACCCCAAGCGCTGCTACACCCCCGTCTTACCAAGAAGCTGTTCTCAAGGAGAACGTGACTGTGACCGACCCTTCAGTTCATCAAGTGGAGGTTGAACATCTTGAGGCTGCCACCACCAACACCACTGAAGCCACTAACGCTGTCATGGCTGAAGCTAATGTGGAGCCCTCACCAACAAAAGCACCAGAAGTCAGCGAATCCACTGATCCCGCCACTTCTGTTCCTGAGTCTGCTGCCGGTCCCCAGTTCGACTATCATGTTGAGCACAGGCCTCAGGTACAGAAGCCAATCCCAAGATTGCCAAGGTTCCCAGGTCCTGCATCAGCACCTGGCTCCTTCAATATCAATGGCTTCAGAGCAGACAACACATTCTTCAACAGCTCTAGGAACCCCTACTCCAGGGAAAGAATATCATCTGATCGGTTCTGGAGTTATCCGCAGCGAAGCTATTACTCATGCGTTCTTTACAACCAAGGTCGCATCTTCCCACACAAGCGCCTTGACATTGAAGCAATAGCTGGTCTGCCCTGTCTGGAAGAAGCTCTGGATTTCTTCAAAGAGGTTGGACTGCTGCCGTTCCTCACTGACCAAGAGCATTGGAATGAAGAGTTGCTGCTCCAATTCTATGCCACACTTCACATCCGCGGGTATAGCAGAGATCCGAAGACTTGGGTCCTGGAGTGGATGACAGGAAACGTTCATCACGAAGCCAAAGCCCTTGACATCATTGAGCTCACTGGTTTGCCCACTCCTGGCGATCTCTACGAGCATGGCTGTCAGCTTCATAGTGAAGCTATTGAGAGCATCTTTCAGAAGACTGAACCTAATATGAGTCAGATGCTCAGTATGATGAAGCCATTGCCCCAAGATGCTGCTTATCCCACGGAGTTCTTCGTTGAAGACCTTGAGTATCTGCCAAGAACCATTTATCACATCATAAGGCGAACTCTCTGGCCAATCAAAGGACATTCTCCCCATGCCAAGCTGGAAGGTGCAATGAAGACTTTGGTCTTCTACATTCTTCATGGAAAATGCTTCAATACACAGGATTTCTTCATTCGCCAACTTGCTGCATCTGGCTCTGATCTGTTTGGTTTGAAGTTCTACGCCCCTTGGGTGATGCGGCTGATCAAACTTCACTCCGCTATCTCATATCAGCCCTCGGCCCGCAACCATCAGATCTTTTCGCCTGATGTGGATATGTCTATTGAAGCCATCTATCCTGAGCCTGCCAAGGAACCTCTTAGTCTTCAGAATGCAGAGCATCAAAGTTTCACTCAAAACGTTGAAGGCGTGGAAGCCGTAACTCGTGTGTATCCTTTGGCTGGCACTACACGTGCACCGCATCCTGCTCTCACTGAAGCCACTGACAGTACAACTGCTCCACGACCCAAGAAGCGCACTCATGTTCTCAATGACCGAGAGCTTCTTGTGGCTCTTCATCAGAAACATGATAGGCATCATGACTGGCTGAAGCGTCAGATGCAAAGCCTCTTGGTGGATGTTAATCGCATTCGCAATCTTCCCACCAAGAATGCTTTTGTTGCCCATGAAACCTCTCGCCGCACATGGAAAGGGCTAACGCTGATGTGTTCTGAAGATGATCTTCAAGAGGATGGCTTCACTGAGCGATTCAAGTTTGACTCCACACCTCCTCGAAGGGCAGTGCTGCGACGAACTCCATCCCTTGAAGACTCTGAGTTCTCTTCCTCTGCTGCAACTGTGAATGCCAGAGTGATCGAGGATGAATACGATGCTACTTCACCGCCACCTCCCTCAGCATGCTTCGACTCTTCTCCAAGCTCTTCAGCACCGCCAAACACCACCAGCGACCCTGCTGCTTCACCTACTCCTCATGGGAACGAGTAGATGCTCTATGTCTTCAAACCTTTTTGGTCCTTACTGACAAAAGGGGGAGAAGCATATGAGGTTGATAGTCTTCAAGCGGGTCCATATGGGCGTGTGCTTTATATTTTGCTTCGTGCTTACAACTCTTGTTTTGCTATGTTTGGTTCTTTGAGTTGTAACACTTAAATCGATGGTCGTCTGCTACTTATCTGCCACCTTGTGTTGCGATGATAAATTCCGCATGTGCGACGATAAATTCCGCACTTAGATCATTCTGCAGACGTCCATTTTCCATTATGCATGTCATTATCTTCATATACTTTCACATGCATAGTGGATTGTCATCATAAGTTGAAGTGGATCTCCACAAGTACAACCTGCCATGTGCATTTGCATTCCAAAAGCAAATTACTTATATGCACATCTTCAGGGGGAGCCCTTGCAACTTATGAAGACAATTCTTATCCTTTACAATTTCACAGATTATATTCCCCGTTGAAAACTTCAACTAGTTTGTCATCAATCACCAAAAAGGGGGAGATTGTAAGTGCATCTAGTGCCACCCCTAGTTGGTTTTGGAGTATTGACGACAAACCTAGTTGAGGGACTAATGTGTTTGTGAGAATTGCAGGATAACACAGGTAGAAGTCCCTCATTGATTCGATTTTCCTATCAGAGATGACCCCTAAAAATGTATGAAGACATTGAAGTCAAAGGTGGTATATGAAGATATTCACATTGAAGACTATGACAAGAGAAGACACCACATGAAGCCTATGGAGCTCGAAGACGTAGATCTTTCGTAGTTCTTTTTCTTCTGTGTTGAGTCATAGGAACCACCGTACTGTTAAGTGGTGTCCAAGAGAACCAGTCAGAATGACTGAAGTGATGCTTAAACAAAACCTATGTCTTCGAGTGAAGACTTCGAGAGTGAATCTTGTCTAGAGTCGGGCAAGTCAGCTTTGCTTGAAGCCCAAGTAAAGTTGCCGTGTGAGTTTGAAATCTGGCCGTTGGAACACGTGTCAGTTCCTTAGTGACCCAGGGTCATTTCGGACAAATCAGGTCGGGTTGCCAAGTGGCTATAAATAGCCCACCCCCTACAACCATAAACGGTTGGCTGCTCAGATTCAGAGTACAACTTTTGTTGTTTGAGAGCAACCCACCTCGAAGCCTTTGAGAGAGAATTCCTTGTGAGGATAAAGCCCTAACCACCTAGAGCCAAAGAGAATTAGGCATCACTTAAGTCTTCTTGTCCGTGTGATCTGAAGACTTATTACACTTGAGGACTGTGCATCCTCCAGCCGGTTAGGCGTCGCGTTGTGAGCATCCAAGAGACATTGTGGATTGCCGGTGAACGAAGTCTGTGAAGGTTTGGGAGTCTACCTTGAAGACTTACCAGAGTGATTGGGCGAGGTCTGTGTGACCTTAGCTCAAGGGGAATACGGTGAGGACTGGGTGTCCTGAGCTGCGTGTTCAGGACTGGGTGTCCGGGACTGTGTGTCCTAAGGTTTAAATACCTAGCCGCCCTAACCAGACGTACAGTTGTCACAGCAACTGGAACTGGTCCAACAAATCATTGTCTTCAGCGAGTCACTGGTTTCATCTTCCCTTCCCTTTACTTACTGTTATTCCTTGTGAAGTCATTGTATGTTTGCACTATCTTTTGTCTTCACTGAGTGACTGCGTGTTCTGTGTGGCTTCACAATATCTTCCTACCTGATCCTTACTACATTGCTGCTATTAGTCATTGTGCTTTCTCTCTGTTGAATACTTGACTATGGCTTGCCTAGTGTAGTCTACCTTCCGCTGTAGGGTAATAGGTTTATTTCTATCGTTTGTCTTCATAACTTCCACGTTTTGAAGACTTTCATAAAAATTGCCTATTCACCCCCCCTCTAGTCGATATAACACACTTTCAGTAAACACTAGGCAAAATATAAAGCAACAGCCCATGTGGACCCGCTTGAAGACTATCAAACTCATATGCTTCTCCCCCTTTTGTCAGTAAGGACCAAAAAGGTTTGAAGACATAGAGCATCTACTCGTTCCCATGAAGAGTAGGTGAAGCAGCAGGGTCGTCTGTGGTGTTCGGCGGTGCAGAAGAACTTGGAGCAGTGTCGAAGCGTGCTGAAGGAGGTGACGGTGAAGTAGCATTGTCTTCGTCCTCGATCACTCTGGCATTCACAGTTGCCGCAGAGGAAGAGAACTCAGAGTCTTCAAGAGATGGAGTTCGTCGTAGCACTGCCCTTCGAGGAGGTGTGGAGTCAAACTTGAAGCGTTCAGAGAAGCCATCCTCTTGAAGATCATCTTCAGAGCACATAAGCGTCAGCCCTTTCCATGTGCGTCGAGAGGTTTCATGGGCAACAAAGGCATTCTTGGTGGTAAGATTGCGAATGCGGTTGACATCCACCAAGAAGATTTGCATTTGGCGCTTCAGCCAGTCATGATGCCTATCCTGTTTCTGATGAAGAGCTACCAGAAGCTCTCGGTCGTTGAGAACACGAGATTGCTTCTTGGGTCGTTGGGCAATAGTGCTTTCGGTGGCTTCAGTAAGGGCACGATGAGGTGCACGTGTAGTTCCAGCCAGAGGATAAACACGGGTGACTGCTTCAACTTCTTCAATGTTCTGAGAGAAACTTTGATGCTCCGCATTCTGAAGACTAAGAGGCTCCTTGGCAGGCTCAGGATAAATGGCTTCAACGGACATATCCACATCAGGCAGAAAGATCCGATGATTGCGAGCAGATGGCTGATATGAGATAGCGGAGTGGAGTTTAATCAGCCGCATTATCCATGGAGCGTAGAACTTCAAGCCAAAAAGATTAGAGCCTGATGAAGCAAGTTGGCGGATGAAGAAGTCTTGTGCATTGAAGCATTTGCCATGAAGAATATAGAAGACCAAAGTCTTCATTGCACCTTCCAGCTTGGCATGTGGAGAATGTCCTTTGATGGGCCAGAGAGTTCGCCTTATGATGTGATAGATAGTCCTTGGCAGATACTCAAGGTCTTCAACAAAGAACTCCTTAGGATATGCAGCATCTTGTGGCAAGGGCTTCATCATACTGAGCATCTGACTCATGTTTGGTTCAGGCTTCTGAAAGATGCTCTCCATAGCTTCACTGTGAAGCTGACAGCTAGGTTCGTAGAGATCGCCAGGAGTGGGCAGACCAGTGAGCACAATGATATCAAAGGCTTTGGCTTCGGGATGAACATTTCCTGTCATCCACTCCAGGACCCAAGTCTTCGGATCTCTGTTGTATCCACGGATGTGAAGTGTGGCATAGAATTGGAGCAGCAACTCTTCATTCCAGTGCTCTTGGTCGGTGACAAACGGCAACAATCCAACCTCTTTGAAGCAATGCAGAGCTTCTTCCAGACAGGGCAGACCAGCTATTGCTTCGGTGTCAAGACGCTTATGTGGGAAGATGCGACCTTGATTGTACAGAATGCAGGAGTAATAGTTTCGCTGCGGATAGCTCCAGAACTAATCAGAAGATATTCTTTCCCTTGAGTAGGGCTTTTTGGAGCTATTGAAGAAAGTGTTGTCTGCTTTGAAGCCGTTGACATTGAAGGATCCAGGTGCTGATGCAGGACCTGGAAACCTGGGAAACCTTGGAATTGGCTTCTGTACCTGAGGCCTATGCTCAACATGATAGTCAAACTGAGGACCAGCAACAGGCGCAGGAACAGAAGCAGTAGCATCATTGGCTTCGCCGACTTCTGGTTCTTGGGTTGGTGTAGGCTCCACATTTGCTTCAGCCATGACAGTGTCAGTGGCTTCATTTGTTTTGGTGGTGGCAGCCTCAAGATTCTCAACCTCCACTTGATGAGCTGGAGGGTCGGTCACAGTCACATTCTCCTCGAGAACAGCTTCTTGGTGAGACGGGGGTGTAGCAACTCTTGGGGTTTCTTCTTCATCGGCTGATGCAGCCGGAATGTCTTCAGCAACTTTAGCTTCAGACTCGGAGACTGGAGGCCTTGGTCCTTTGCGAAGCCTGCGTAACGCTGGCGACGCCTGTGGAGTTGGAGTTGGCTGGGCCTCAAAGTCATCTTCCTCTTGTGTTTGTGGGTGATCAGCCCATGATGCATCCTGAGCAATTGGCGTTAGAGGACGACCAATGCTGATGAGTTTGCTGTGCGTAAGCACAGGCGATGATACCTGTTGGTGCTCGATCTGAGGAAGAAGTGCATCATCTTCAACATGGTCATGGTGACCAATGTCTTCAGCAGCGGTGGGATCAGCTGCTGGAAAGTCTTCAGCTTCATGAGCCTCTGTGGAAGCAGGCTCATGGATAGTCAGTTGGCGCTCTTGATGTTCAGCGTCAGGGCGAACCATGGAGATGGGTTCAACAATTAAGAGCTTTGTGGGAGCAGCCCGTTCCTTCTTGGTCTTCCGCTTCTTCTTGGAGGGAGCAGCATCAGAGGCTTCAAAATGTTTCCTCTTTCTGGCTTCAGCCTCAACAGTCCTCGTCTTCTTCAGTTCTGAAGTGGTTGACCTGGCCTTTGGCTTCGAGCCAGTCATGCTAGTTGGGAAGACAATGGGATCTGCTTCCTGCCTTGGTGCGTTGGGTTCGGCCATAGTGGGCTTCTTCTTCTGCTTAGCAGCCATCCTGGGATCAATGCCCGGACGCCCAAGGGCCTTGCGCTTCTCAGCCTCGTTGTAGCCTTGCACACACTTGTCAGCCAGGCTCTTCATGCGCTCACGAGAACCCTGAGCTTCTGCACGTTTCTTGAGAAAGGCTTCTTTGAGCTCGTGCAGCATAATCTTGAAGTTTTTCACCTCTTGTACGCTGAGCTTGGCCATATGCTTCTTGAACTGAGCTTTCTCAAAGTCAATCTTTTGCTTCAGTTCGACGATGCGCTGAGCTAGAGTTAGCTCTGAAGCAATGGCGCCATGGAAGGTGACACTGAGGCCAATTGGAAGTTGCAGATCTTTGAAGCTGAGGTTGGGCGTGTCAAACCACTCATCAATGAAGTTGTGGATGATTGCCACGTCAAAGAGAGGCAGATCATTGAAGATTTCTGCTTCTTCTTTGCTCTTGATCAGTTGCTCAAGAGCGTCATCTGCAAGATCTTCATCACTGGACAGATCAATGGCAACGTTGCGCAGAATAGCAGCAGCAGTCAGTTCTTGGCCGGTGTGTGGCAGAGGCATCTTGACTTTCTGGGGCTTGGAGATGCGTGACAAATCTTCAGACTACACACTGTCTTCAGGAGGTGCAGTAGCCAGTGGCTTCGCCCGTGAGATTTTTGGTGCAGAGGCAGGCTTTGAAGCTTTAGGCTACTTCAACTTATTTGGCTTCGGCGCTGCAGGCGCTTCATCTGATTCAGCGTCATCTGCAGGCTCATTCACGGTTGTCCATTGAACCACGATATGAGTGATGAGACCTTCCAAGTTGTAGAAGGGCCCAAGAAGATTGGGTTCAGCTTCGCGAGTTCCATCGGCACGGGGAGCAGAGGGACCAGGGTTGAAGTCCAATCCCAAGGACTTCTTGTTCTGCTTCGCTGAGTTCTTAGCAAACTAGAAGTTGCGCTTGAATAGATTGTCGTCACGACACCATAGTAGTGACGATGGGTGTGCATCTACAGGCTGTGGCCCATGGACCATGCAGGGATAGAAGCCTTGTTCAATGGCTTCTTCTCTGGACCTGGGTTGAAGATTCTTGTATAGTATGTCTCCCCACGGTCGCTTGATGGCATTTTTCTCAGCATATTCCTGGGTCACAAACCGGTATTTGAACCATTGTTCCGCCCAATATCTTCGAATCCATTGGATTCGGGTCTTGCGCTGATTGTAATCCTCTTCAGGATCTGTCTTGTAAAGCTCTGAGAGGTCATCAGGCAAATCTCTTGATGTTCCCCCACGACGCTATCTGCCACCCTTCCTTACCGATTTCTCTGCAGCCATGAACTTCAAACTGAATGGCTTCAACATGTTCAAAGGCTTCAAAGGCTTTCGCTTGCTGGACAAACAGGAACTGGCTTCGGGAGAATTTATATGATACTGTAAGAATTCTGCAAATGAATGTAGACTATGAGAACCAAGGGATTCTCCCACGGACATGTACCTGTGACAGCATTAAGGTGCGAGGGAAGGGGAAGAGGTCATATGCATTCTCAGAAGATTTGGAGATAAATCAGTTTAGAAGACATTGACCTCATCGTGCGAAGACATTCACTCATAGATAAGGAGTTGGTTCCAGATTTGTACGAATCCACGGATCAGTACAAGTGAGGAATCTAACTACTTTGTGAAGCATAAGTGAATATACTAGGCATATTATGAGATGCAGTATGAAGTGGATCCAACATGTGTGAACAAAAACCACTTGTGGTAGAAAGTGACGAATCTGTAGGATCAAAGGGCCGTAAAAAGGAGTTTTTTTTACCACACAAGGAACTGCTAGACGGAGTGGAAGAGGAGGCCGAGCAGTTCGATCGTCCGTGCCCTAACTTGGCGACAGAGGACACCTACGGCGACGGCGGAGTAGACGATGTCCGCGGTCGGCGTGAAGACAGCGTCGGAGAGGTTGCGGCAGCTAAGCGCTTCGTCGCCGACATCGTCGAGGGCTAGCGGTGGCGCTAGGGTTCGTGCGAGAGTGGAAGAAGAGATAATGACTATGGTGTGGCGTGTATTTATAGGGACAGGGGCGGCTCAGTGTTATTACACAGGTGCCCCTGGCGAATCACATCTGAGGAACACGTGGCCATCATGCAGCATATCGGAGGTTGTTCCACGTCCCACGCACGCCTGGATTGTCGGGTGGTCGTTCCCACTTCTCCGGGTTTCAGGTGAAGGAATTAGCATTGAAAGCGGACTTAATGTTTGTCTTTGTATCTTCTGCTGACAAGGACGCAGAGAAGACATTTGACAGTTTCAAGAGAATGCATATGATTTGGAGAGATAGAGTTTGAGATAGAAAGCATAGAGAGGTTAGGGTCTGATCACATTCACTTAGTTCAAAAGATTCAACAAGAAGACATAGCTATAAGTGAATGTTGTAGAGGACAGAACACTAGTATATATATATAATCAACATAGTGAAGATAATCATGAAGACATGTTGAGATTGAAGCCAGACCAAATGTGAAGACATAGCAAATGTAACGCCATGAGTGAGACACTTCAAACAGAACATTTGGTGGTGGCGTTACCCACCGTATAGGAAGTATTAGACCCACACACGGCGCACAATTATCGTGGCGCTCCGAAGTCAAATTCCTCATTAATGTATTCACACTTAGAATGCATGTCTTCATTGATTGAAGATATACTTTACTTCGTGTGTTGCACATCTAAGTCATCAATATGAATAAGTGTTAGGATGTGTGCCTGATCATAGGACATTTGAGGATTCCAAGATATTTAGCTCACACCGCAACTTGCAAAATCTCTTCTCATCCAAGGGCTTGGTGAAGATATCTGCCAATTGCTCTTTAGTGTTGACGTGTATGATATCAATATCTTCCTTCACAACATGATCTCTGAGAAAGTGATGACGAATCTCAATGTGCTTTGTCTTCGAGTGCTGAACTGGGTTGTTGGCAATCTTGATGGCGCTTTCGTTGTCGCAGTAGAGTGGCACTTGCTTCAGATGAGTGCCATAGTCTTTGAGCATTTGCTTCATCCACAGAAGCTGAGCGCAGCAAGATCCAGCAGCAATGTATTCAGATTTAGCAGTGGAGAGAGATACACAGTTCTGCTTCTTTGAAGACCAACATACAAGTGATCGTCCCAGAAAATGACATGTGCTTGATGTAGACTTGCGATCCACCTTGTCACTAGCATAATCAGCATATGAGAATCCAAGTAGATCAAACTCTGAGCCCTTTGGATACCATAATCCTAGAGTTGGGGTGTAAGCTAAATATCGAAGAATTCGCTTCACAGCTAAGTGATGCGATTCCTTTGGTGCCGCTTGGAATCGAGCACACATGCAAACACTAAGCATAATATCTGGCCTAGATGCACATAGATAAAGTAAAGAACCAATCATGGAGCGGTATACCTTTTGATCGAACTCTTTACCATTGTCGTCAGGACCCAGATGATGTTTGGCTGGCATTGGCGTCGTGAAGCCTTTGCAGTCTTGCATACCGAACTTCTTCAGGCAATATTTGAGATACTTCTCTTAAGATATAAAGATGCCGTTGCGTTGCTGTCATATTTGAAGACCAAGGAAGAACTTCAGCTCTCCCATCATGGACATCTGGTATTGCTCTTGCATCATATATCCAAATTCTTCACTGTATTTCTGATTGGTGCAGCCGAAGATAATGTGATCCACATACATTTGGCACACAAACAGTTCACCATCATATGTCTTCGTGAAGAGAGTGGGGTCGAGGGAACCAGGTGTGAAGCCTTTGCTCTTCAGGAAGTGTTTGAGTGTGTCATACCAAGCCCGAGGGGCTTGTTTGAGGCCATACAGTGCCTTGTTGAGCTTGTATACCATGTCAGGATGTTTTGGATCTTCAAAGCCAGGCGGTTGTGCAACATACACTTCTTCTTCAATCTTGCCATTGAGAAATGCGCTCTTCACATCCATTTGATATAGAAGTATGTTATGATGATTTGCATAGGCCAGCAGTATGCGTATGGCTTCAAGTCGAGCCACGGGTGCAAATGTTTCATCAAAGTCAATCCCTTGCACTTGAGTATATCCTTGAGCAACGAGACGAGCTTTGTTTCTGACAACTTGACCATGCTCATCTTGCTTGTTGCGGTATATCCATTTGGTGCCTATTATATTGTGCTTCCGAGGATCAGGACGCTTAACTAGTTCCCATACATATTCAGCTCAAACTGTTGAAGCTCTTCTTGCATAGCTTGAATCCATTCAGGTTCCATGAAGGCTTCTTCAACTTTCTTGGGTTCTGTTATTGAGACGAATGCGAAGTGCCCACAGAAATTTGCTAGCTGTGTTGCCCTTGAACGAGTGAGCGGACTGGGTGCATTGATGCTATCAATTATTCTCTCAATCTGCACTTCATTTGCAACACGAGGATGTACAGGGCGAAGATTTTGTTCTTGCTGATCATTGTCATTGTTAGAGGGATTGTCTTCAGGCTGAGCATTGTCTTCAGGTTGATCAGGTGCGGAGATGATAAGTTCCTCTTCAGGTTGAGCTTCAAAGGGTATGATTTCTCCGGTTCCCATAAGTTTGATTGATTCACTGGATGGAACTTCATCTAGCACATTTGGTAGCTGCTCTCTTTGTGAACCGTTAGTCTCATCGAACCGCACATCCACTGTTTCAACCACTTTATAATGAAAGAGATTGAAGACTCTGTAGGAGTGCGAATCCTTTCCATATCCAAGCATAAAACCCTCATGTGCTTTTGGTGCAAATTTTGAAGTGTGATGTGGATCCTTGATCCAGCACCTGGCGCCAAATACTCTGAAGTAACTGCCATTTGGCTTCTTGCCAGTAAGGAGCTCATAAGATGTCTTGTTCAGAAGCTTGTGAAGATAAACACGATTGATTGTATGGCATGCAGTATCAATGGCTTCAGGCCAGAATTTTCTTGGAGTCTTGTATTCATCAAGCATCGTTCGGGCCATCTCAATGAGTGTTCTGTTCTTGCGTTCGACGACGCCATTCTGCTGTGGCGTGTACGGAGCTGAGAATTCATGTGTGATGCCCAAAGTATCAAGATATGTATCAAGGCCAGTGTTCTTGAATTCAGTGCCATTGTCACTTCTGATGTGCTTTATCTTGGCGCCATAGTTGTTCATTGCTCGATTGGCGAAGCGTCTGAAGACATCCCGCACTTCAGTCTTGTAGAGGATTATGTGCACCCAAGTATATCTAGAATAATCATCAACAATGACAAAGCCATAGAGACAAGCAGTAGTAGTAAGAGTTGAGTAATGAGTGGGACCAAAAAGATCCATGTGGAGTAGTTCGAAGGGTCGAGTTGTTGTCATGATTGTCTTCGAGGGATGCTTTGCCCTCGTCATCTTCCCTGCTTCACAGGCACCGCATAAGTGATCTTTCTTGAACTTGACGCCCTCGATGCCTATGACATGCTTCTTCTTTGCAAGGGTGTGGAGGTTCGTCATGCCAGCATGCCCTAGCCTCCGATGCCAGAGCCAGCATTCTAAAGCTTTTGCCAGGAGACATACGGCAAGTTGTGGTCCTGCTGAGAAATCTACCACGTACAAATCATCTTTCCTATACCCTTCAAACACTAAAGACTTGTCATATTCCATTAGAACAAGGCAACGATATTTTCCAAACATCACGATCATGTTTAAATCGCAAAGCATTGAGACAAACATTAAGTTGAAACCAAGGGATTCAACAAGCATGACTTTATCCATGTGTTGATCCTTTGAGATTGCAACTCTACCTAGACCCAATACCTTACTTTTACCAGTGTTAGCAAATGTGATGTGACTCTTGTCGGATGGACGTAAGGTTGAGTCCATAAGAAGGCTTCTCTTGCCAGTCATGTGATTGGTACACCCACTATCAATAATCCATTCTGAAGCCGCTGGTGTCGTACCCTACAGTGCAGTTAGGGGGATAGGCTTCACGAAGAGAATTGTGAAGCAAAAACATTTGACGAACCAGTGGGTTATGAAAGCTTAGATCGAGATTTGGACTGATAGGGCGAGTAGCAAGCGATTCAGGAACGAAGTACATAATAAGACCATTTGGGCATTTGATCTTGCGCCCTACAAGATGTTTAAGGTCCCCAGCAATAGCGTTAGACGATTTTGGTTTTCTGCTGGAGACCCTTCCCTGCAAAAGAGAGTTAAGCTTTCTTAGCTACCCACATCTTCAAGGGTGGCTTAGAAGCAATAAGTCTAAGTGCAGCATCTGAGAAATTTGGCTTTGGAGCCCTAGCAAAAAGTCTTGCAGGAGGACAATAGTACTCATAAGAATAAGCAGAATAGTTCTTGGTCTTATGAACATGGCGGTTTGATGAACCGTGCTCATATTCATAGGCATGAGTATGGCTTCCCTAAAAAACATTTGCGTTAGTGCGACTCAGGTGAGTCCTCTGTCTGTATGAAGCCTTTGGACCGTATGAAGACTGTGGTCTGGGGTTTGTCTTCTTCACCTGTGGTGTCATGATGACATTCAGAGGAAGATTCTCCAAACACCTTTTCGGCACCCAGATCTTCTTCATAGGCAATCCATTCCTGCAGTTAGTACCAATATACCCGGCAAACACTTTACCATTCTGATTCTTAAACAGTTTATAGTTTGCATCAAAGGATTCATCAATAACAATGGGGTTAGCACAAATGAAGCCAGATAGAGTGGATGGATCTGCTGAAGGTTCCTTTGCAGCAACCCATGTGGTTTTGGGGTACTGCTCAGGTTTCCAGTAAGAGCCATCAGCATTCATTTTCCTTTCGAACCCAACACCCTCTTTCCTAGGGTTTCGGTTCAGGATTGCCTTTTGAGGACATCACATAGTGTCTGATGCCCTTTGAGACTTTTGTACATCCCTGTTTCAAGCAATGTCTTTAACCTAGCATTCTCATCAGCAATAGCAGAGGTATCCTCAGCAGAGGGGTTAGTCTCCACATCAACAGTTGAAGGTATTGCAACAGTAGCAACAGTAGAACATTCAGCAACAGAAGTAGCATTATCACGCTCAATGCATTTAAGACATGGTGGTTCAAATCCTTCCTGATCTGAACTGATCTGTTCGGCGCGAAGCGACTCGTTTTCTTTTTGAAGATCTTCATGAGCCACTCTCAATTTCTCAAGATCTTGCTTCCTTTGAAGATAATCATAGGAAAGCCTTTCATGAGCTGTTGAGAGCGTTTCATGACGACTTTCAAGTTCCTCATACTTAACATGAAGATTTTTTATGTCTTGAATTAAGGATTCGGATCGAGTCATTTCAGCACCTAACAGATCATCACTTCTGTCTAACAGTTTTTGAATATGTTCCATAGCTTTCTGTTGTTCAGTTGCAATTTTAGCAAGTGTTTTGTAGCTGGGTTTTGAACCACAATCAGAGTCATCTTCACTAGATGTTTGATAGTGAGTAGTGCATGTGTTTACCTTGGCACCGCGTGCCATGAAGAAGTAGGTAGGAGCGGAGTAGTCCTTGTCATTTGCATCGGTGTCGGTGATGGAGTCATTGTCTTCAGTGTTGAAGATGGACTTGGCAACGTATGCTGTAGCCAGACTAGCAACGCCAGAATTGGACTCCTCCTCAGACTCCACCTCCCAACAAACACACGTGCCTTGCCAGATGAGCTCTTCTTGTGTGATGAAGACTTGTAGGAAGACTTGGAATAAGACTTTGAGTATTTCTTCTTCTTCTTGTCGTCAGAGTCATACTCCTTGCTCTTCTTCTTCTCGTTGTTCTCATTGTCCCACTGCGGACCCTCAGAGATGTAGTGGCCAGGTTTCTTGCACTTGTGGCATGATCTTTTCTTGTAGTCATAAGCAGAAGCTTCATCATTCCTTGAGCTTGATCGTGAAGACTTTCTGAAGCCTTTCTTCTTGGTGAATTTTTGGAACTTCTTCACAAGCATAGCAAGCTCCTTTCCAATGTCTTCAGGATCATCAGAACTGCTGTTAGATTCTTCTTCAGATGAGGAGACAGCTTTTGCCTTCAAGTGACCATGCGGCGATGAAGTGACCATGCGGCGATGCTGGTATGCCTGCTTCGTGTAATCCGTGGGGCGGCGATGTTGGTGATGATTTATCCTTCACGATGCCGGACTCTTGTTCGGCTTGCCGAGATGATGATCCGAAGAAGTTGAGCTCGGCTCAACAAAGTGACGACGTGTCTAACGCAGGTTGGCAGCCTTGGAGCAATATTACCGGACTGGTTTGACACTAGCATAATGATGAAGACGACCTCAGGGGAGGCTTAAAAATTTACAGGCACGTATTTAAAAACAACGCACAATACCCTAGAAAAGAATTCCTCTAAAAAGGTTGTCCAATATCACGTTCATAAAGAAACATGAATTCAGGTCGGATCCGTATTCGCGCAGAAAACGGATCCGAAAATTGGTCCACTCACCGGAAGGTTCCCAGAGTTTGAACCGTCGGATCGAGCTGAAATTTGGAGGGGTGGTAGATATGAGAATTCCGCAGAAGATGAACGGTTGGATCTTCCAAAGGACGCCCGATCTAGAAGCTGGACACCACACCCTAAACTCGTCCAGATTCCCGTCTAGATTTGACAGGGCTCCGGTATATCGCGGATTGCCAGAGATTCCTTCATCGGAACTCGACGAATTTTTCCAGGGTTGTTGTAGACTCAATTCCGCACAATTCCACTAAATAAATCGTTAAAAAGACACTTGAGGAGGTTGTGGCGGCGGATACGAGTTCACTGTCCGGAAAAACAGCATGGTCGCCCGAGGGCAGTGTTGACGTTGAGCCCCCGGGCTCCCTGGATGATTTCTCTATGATCTTGATAGAGATTGGAGTTGATGTTGATGAAGGCCCTCATCTGAACATGACAATCGGAGGTAGGGCACAGTCCTCGGTCCAGCTAAGGTGACCGGCCGAGCCGGTGACGAAGAAGCCGGCGTCGCAGTTGACCTGCGGGCGAGCCATCGATCCTTTTGCCGATCACACAGCGGAACTCTCAATGAAAGCACCAATGTCGGTGTCAAAACCGGCGGATCTCGGGTAGGGGGTCCCGAACTATGCGTCTAGGATCAATGGTAACAGGAGGCAGGGGACACGATGTTTACCCAGGTTCGGGCTGTTGGAAATATGCCCTGGAGACAATAATAAAAGGATTATTATTATATTTCCTTGTTCATGATAATTGTCTTTTATTCATTCTATAATTGTGTTATCCGGAAATCGTAATACATGTGTGAATACATAGACACCAACATGTCCCTAGTAAGCCTCTAGTTGACTAGCTCGTTGATCAACAGATAGTCATGGTTTCCTGACTATGGACATTGGATGTCATTGATAACGAGATCACATCATTAGGAGAATGATGTGATGGACAAGAACCAATCCTAAACATAGCACAAGATCGTATAGTTCGTTTGCTAGAGTTTTTCCAATGTCAAGTATCTTTTCCTTAGACCATGAGATCGTGTAACTCCCGGATACCGTAGGAGTGCTTTGGGTGTACCAAACGTCACAACGTAACTGGGTGACTATAAAGGTATACTACGGGTATCTCCGAAAGTGTCTGTTGGATTGACATGGATCAAGACTGGGATTTGTCACTCTGTATGACGTAGAGGTATCTCTGGGCCCACTCAGTAATGCATCATCATAATGAGCTCAAAGTGACCAAGTGTCTAGTCACGGGATCATGCATTACGGTACGAGTAAAGTGACTTGCCGGTAACGAGATTGAACGAGGTATTGGGATACCGATGATCGAATCTCGGGCAAGTAACATACCGATTGATAAAGGGAATTGTATACGGGGTTGCTTGAATCCTCGACATCGTGGTTCATCTGATGAGATCATCGAGGAGCATGTGGGAGCCAACATGGGTATCCAGATCCCGCTGTTGGTTATTGACCGGAGAGTCGTCTCGGTCATGTCTACATGTCTCCCGAACCCGTAGGGTCTACACACTTAAGGTTCGGTGACGCTAGGGTTGTATGGATATGAGTATGCAGTAATCCGAAAGTTGTTCGGAGTCCCGGATGAGATCCCGGACGTCACGAAGAGTTCCGGAATGGTCCGGAGGTGAAGAATTATATATAGGAAGTGCAGTTTCGTCCATCGGGAGAGTTTCGGGGGTCAACGGTATTGTACCGGGACCACCGCAAGGGTCCCGGGGGTCCACCGGGTGGGGCCACCCATCCCGGAGGGCCCCATGGGCTGAAGTGGGGAGGTAACCAGCCCATAGTGGGCTGGTGCGCCCCCCTTGGGCCCCCCATGCGCTAGGGTTGGGAACCCTAGGGGAGGGGGCGCCTCCACTTGCCTTGGGGGGCACTCCTCCCCCTTGGCCGCCGCCCCCCTAGGAGATCCCATATCCTAGGGCCGGTGCACCCCTAGGGGGGCTATATAAAGGGGGGGGGAGGGCAGCCGCACCCTGAAGTCTTGGCGCCTCCATCTCCCCTGCTACACCTCTCCCTCTTGCAGTAGAACGGCGAAGCCCTGCTGCGATGACTGCTGCATCCACCACCACGCCGCCGTGCTGCTGGATCTTCATCAACCTCTCCTTCCCCCTTGCTGGATCAAGAAGGAGGAGACGTCACGCTGACCGTACGTGTGTTGAACGCGGAGGTGCCGTCCGTTCGGCGCTAGGATCTCCGGTGATTTGGATCACGACGAGTACGACTCCCTCATCCCCGTTCTTTGAACGCTTCCGCTCGCGATCTACAAAGGTATGTAGATGCATCCGATCACTTGTTTCTAGATGAACTCATAGATGGATCTTGGTGAAAATGTAGGAATTTTTCTTGTTTTCTGCAACGTTCCCCAACAGTGGCATCATGAGCTAGGTCTATGCGTAGTTCTCTTTGCACGAGTAGAACACAATTTGTTGTGGGCGTAGATGTTGTCAACTTTCTTGCCCCTACTAGTCTTATTTTGCTTCAGCGGTATTGTGGGATGAAGCGGCCCGGACCAACCTTACACGTACGCTTACGTGAGACCGGTTCCACCGACTGACATGCACTAGTTGCATAAGGTGGCTGGTGGGTGTCTGTCTCTCCCACTTTAGTTGGAGCGGATTCGACGAAAAGGGTCCTTATGAAGGGTAAATAGAAGTTGACAAATCACGTTGTGGCTTTAACGTAGGTAAGAAAACGTTCTTGCTAGAACCCTCTTGCAGCCACGTAAAACTTGCAACAACAATTAGAGGACGTCTAACTTGTTTTTGCAGCAAGTGTTCTATGATGTGATATGGCCAAAGTTGTGATGAATGATGAATGATATATATGTCATGTATGAGATCATGTTCTTGTAATAGGAATCACGACTTGCATGTCGATGAGTATAACAACCGGCAGGAGCCATAGGAGTTGTCTTTATTTTTGTATGACCTGCGTGTCATTGAGAAATGCCATGTAAATTACTTTACTTTATTGCTAAACATGTTAGCCATAGTAGTAGAAGTAATAGTTGGCGAGCAACTTCATGGAGACACGATGATGGAGATCATGATGATGGAGATCATGGTGTCATGCCGGTGACAAGATGATCATGGAGCCCCAAGATGGAGATCAAAGGAAGCTATATGATGCTGGCCATATCATGTTACTATTATTTGATTGCATGAGATGTTTATCATGTTTTTGCATCTTGTTTACTTAGAACGACGGTAGTAAATAATATGATCCCTCATAATAATTTCAAGAAAGTGTTCCCCCTAACTGTGCACCGTTGCGACAGTTCGTTGTTTCAAAGCACCACGTGATGATTGGGTGTGATAGATTCCAACGTTCACATACAACGGGTGTAAGACAGATTTACACATGCAAACACTTAGGTTGACTTGACGAGCCTAGCATGTATAGACATGGCCTCGGAACACAGAAGACCGAAAGGTCGAGCATGAGTCGTATAGAAGATACGATCAACATGAAGATGTTCACCGATGTTGACTAGTCCGTCTCACGTGATGATCGGACACGGCCTAGTTAACTCGGATCATGTTATACTTAGATGACTGGAGGGATGTCTATCTGAGTGGGAGTTCATTGAATAATTTGATTAGATGAACTTAATTATCATGAACTTAGTCCAAAATCTTTACAACATGTATTGTAGATCAAATGGCCAACATTGTCCTCAACTTCAACGCGTTCCTAGAGAAAACCAAGCTGAAAGATGATGGCAGCAACTATACGGACTGGGTCTGGAACCTGAGGATCATCCTCATAGCTGCCAAGAAAGATTATGTCCTGCAAGCACCGCTAGGTGAAGCACCTGCTCTCCCTACAGAACAAGACCTTATGAACGCTTGGCAGACACGTACCGATGACTACTCCCTCGTTCAGTGCGGCATGCTTTACAGCTTAGAACCGGGGCTCCAAAAGCGTTTTGAGAGACACGGAGCATATGAGATGTTCCAAGAGCTGAAAATGGTTTTTCAAGCTCATGCCCGGGTCGAGAGATATGAAGTCTCCGACAAGTTCTTCAGCTGTAAGATGGAGGAAAACAGTTCTGTCAGTGAGCACATACTCACTATGTCTGGGTTACATAACCGCTTGACTCAGCTGGGAGTTAATCTCCCGGATGACACGGTCATTGACAGAATCCTTCAGTCGCTTCCACCAAGCTACAAGAGCTTTGTGATGAACTTTAATATGCAGGGGATGGAAAAGACCATTCCTGAAGTATTTGCAATGCTGAAATCAGCAGAGGTAGAAGTCAAAAAGGAACATCAAGTGTTGATGGTGAATAAAACCACTAAGTTCAAGAAAGGCAAGGGTAAGAAGAACTTCAAGAAGGACGGCAAGGGAGTTGCCGCGCCCGGTAAGCAAGCTGCCAGGAAGAAGCCAAAGAATGGACCCAAGCCCGAGACTGAGTGCTTTTATTGCAAGGGAAGAGGTCACTGGAAGCGGAACTGCCCCAAATACTTAGCGGACAAGAAGGCCCGCATCACGAAAGGTATATGTGATATACATGTAATTGATGTGTACCTTACCAGTACTCGTAGTAGCTCCTGGGTATTTGATACCGGTGCGGTTGCTCACATTTGTAACTCAAAGCAGGAGCTGCGAAATAAGCGGAGACTGGCGAAGGACGAGGTGACGATGCACGTCGGGAATGGTTCCAAGGTCGATGTGATCACCGTCGGCACGCTACCTCTACATTTACCTACGGGATTAGTTTTAAACCTCAATAATTGTTATTTAGTGCCAGCTTTGAGCATGAACATTGTATCAGGATCTCGTTTAATTCGAGAAGGATACTCATTTAAATCCGAGAATAATGGTTGTTCTATTTATATGAGAGATATGTTTTATGGTCATGCTCCGATGGTGAATGGTTTATTCTTAATGAATCTCGAGCATAATGCTACACATATTCATAGTGTGAATCGTTTTATGAAATATCTGAGAAAGTAAAAAAAAGATACCAAAAGATGTAAGGTTGATAATGATAGTCCCACATACTTGTGGCACTGCCACCTTGGTCACATAGGTGTCAAACGCATGAAGAAGCTCCATGCAGATGGACTTTTAGAGTCTCTTGATTACGAATCATTTGACACGTGCGAACCATGCCTCATGGGTAAAATGACCAAGACTCCGTTCTCATGAACAATGGAGCGAGCAACCAACTTATTAGAAATCATACATACTGATGTATGTGGTCCAATGAGTGTTGAGGCTCGCGGTGGCTATCGTTATGTTCTCACCCTCACTGATGACTTGAGTAGATATGGGTATGTCTATTTAATGAAACACAAGTCTGAGACCTTTGAAAAGTTCAAGGAATTTCAGAGTGAGGTTGAGAATCAACGTGACAGGAAAATCAAGTTCTTGCGATCAGATCGTGGGGGAGAATACTTGAGTCACGAATTTGGCACACACTTAAGAAAATGTGGAATAGTTTCACAACTCACGCCGCCTGGAACACCTCAGCGTAATGGTGGGTCCGAACGTCGTAATCGCACTCTATTAGATATGGTGCTATCTATGATGTCTCTTACCGATTTATCGCTATCATTTTGGGGCTATGCTTTAGAGACTGCCGCATTCACTTTAAATAGGGCTCCGTCGAAATCCGTTGAGACGACACCGTATGAATTATGGTTTGGGAAGAAACCTAAGCTGTCGTTTCTAAAAGTTTGGGGGTGTGATGCTTATGTCAAGAAACTTCAACCTGAAAAGCTCGAACCCAAGTCGGAAAAATGCGTCTTCATAGGATACCCTAAAGAAACTATTGGGTGTACCTTCTACCTCAGATCCGAAGGCAAGATCTTTGTTGCCAAGAATGGATCCTTTCTAGAGAAAGAGTTTCTCTCGAAAGAAGTAAGTGGGAGGAAAGTAGAACTTGATGAAGTATTACCTCTTGAACCGGAAAGTGGCGCAACTCAAGAAAATGTTCCTAAGGTGCCTGCACCGACTAGATAGGAAGTTAATAATGATGATCAAGATATTTCTGATCAAGCTCCTACTGAACTTCGAAGGTCCACAAGGACACGTTCCGCACCAGAGTGGTACGACAACCCTGTCTTGGAAATCATGTTGTTAGACAATGGTGAACCTTCGAACTATGAAGAAGCGATGGCGGGCCCGGATTTCGACAAATGGCTGGAAGCCATGAAATCCGAGATAGGATCCATGTATGAAAATGAAGTATGGACTTTGACTGACTTGCCCGTTGAGCGGCGAGCCATAGAAAATAAAGGGATCTTTAAGAAGAAGACAGACGCGGATGGTAATGTGACCATCTACAAAGCTCGGCTTGTCTCTAAGGGTTATCGACAAGTTCAAGGGGTTGACTACGATGAGACTTTCTCACCTATAGCGAAGCTGAAGTCCGTCTGAATCATGTTAGCAATTGCCGCATTCTATGATTATGAGATATGGCAAATGGACGTCAAAACGGCATTCCTTAATGGTTTCCTTAAGGAAGAATTGTATATGATGCAGCCGGAAGGTTTTGTCGATCCTAAGAATGCTGACAAGGTGTGCAAGCTCCAATGCTCGATTTATGGGCTGGTGCAAGCATCTCGGAGCTGGAACATTCGCTTTGATGAGATGATCAAACTGTTTGGGTTTATGCAGACTTATGGAGAAGCCTGCGTTTACAAGAAAGTGAGCGGGAGCTCTGTAGCATTTCTCATATTATATGTAGATGACATACTTTTGATGGGAAATGATATAGAGCTTTTGGACAGCATTAAGGCCTACTTGAATAAGAGTTTTTCAACGAAGGACCTTGGAGAAGCTGCTTATATATTAGGCATCAAGATCTATAGAGATAGATCAAGACACCTCATAGGTCTTTCACAAAGCACATACCTCGATAAGATATTGAAGAAGTTCAATATGGATCAGTCTAAGAAGGGGTTCTTGCCTGTGTTGCAAGGTGTGAAATTGAGATCAGCTCAATGTCCGACCACGGCAGAAGATATAGAAGAGATGAGTGTCATTCCATATGCCTCAGCCATAGGTTCTATTATGTATGCCATGCTGTGTACCAGACCTGATGTAAACCTTGCCGTAAGTTTGGTAGGTAGGTACCAAAGTAATCCCGGCAAGGAACACTGGACAGCGGTCAAGAATATCCTGAAGTACCTGAAAAGGACTAAGGAAATGTTTCTCGTTTATGGAGGTGACGAAGAGCTCGTCGTAAAGGGTTACATCGACGCTAGCTTCGACACAGATCTGGATGACTCTAAGTCACAAACCGGATACGTGTATATTTTGAATGGTGGGGCAGTAAGCTGGTGCAGTTGCAAGCAAAGCGTCGTGGCGGGATCTACATGTGAAGCGGAGTACATGGCAGCCTCGGAGGCAGCGAATGAAGCAATTTGGGTGAAGGAGTTCATCACCGACCTAGGAGTCATACCCAATGCGTCGGGGCCGATCAAACTCTTCTGTGACAACACTGGAGCTATTGCACTTGCCAAGGAGCCCAGATTTCACAAGAAGACCAGGCACATCAAGTGTCGCTTCAACTCCATTCGTGAAAATGTTCAAGATGGAGACATAGATATTTGTATAGTACATACGGACCTCAATGTAGCAGATCCGTTGACTAAACCTCTCCCTAGAGCAAAGCATGATCAACACCAGAATTCCATGGGTGTTCGATTCATCACAATGTAACTAGATTATTGACTCTAGTGCAAGTGGGAGACTGTTGGAAATATGCCCTAGAGGCAATAATAAAAGGATTATTATTATATTTCCTTGTTCATGATAATTGTCTTCTATTCATGCTATAATTGTGTTATCCGAAAATCATAATACATGTGTGAATACATAGACACCAACATGTCCCTAGTAAGCCTCTAGTTGACTAGCTCATTGATCAACATATAGTCATGGTTTCCTGACTATGGACATAGGATGTCATTGATAACGAGATCACATCATTAGGAGAATGATGTGATGGACAAGACCCAATCCTAAACATAGCACAAGATCATATAGTTCGTTTGCTAGAGTTTTTCCAATGTCAAGTATCTTTTCCTTAGACCATGAGATCGTGTAACTTCCGGATACCGTAGGAGTGCTTTGGGTGTACCAAACGCCACAACGTAACTGGGTGACTATAAAGGTATACTACGGGTATCTCCGAAAGTGTCTGTTGGGTTGACACGGATCAAGACTGGGATTTGTCACTCCGTATGACGGAGAGATATCTCTGGGCCCACTCGGTAATGCATCATCATAATGAGCTCAAAGTGACCAAGTGTCTAGTCACGGGATCATGCATTACGGTACGAGTAAAGTGACTTGCCGGTAACGAGATTGAACGAGGTATTGGGATACCGACGATCGAATCTCGTGCAAGTAACATACCGATTGATAAAGGGAATTGTATACGGGGTTGCTTGAATCCTCGACATCGTGGTTCATCCGATGAGATTATCGAGGAGCATGTGGGAGCCAACATGGGTATCCAGATCCTGCTGTTGGTTATTGACTGGAGAGTCGTCTCGGTCATGTCTACATGTCTCCCGAACCCGTAGGGTCTACACACTTAAGGTTCGGTGACGCTAGGGTTGTATGGATATGAGTATGCAGTAATCCGAAAGTTTTTCGGAGTCTCGGATGAGATCCCGGACGTCACGAAGAGTTCCGGAATGGTCCAGAGGTGAAGAATTATATATAGGAAGTGCAGTTTCGGCCATTGGGAGAGTTTCAGTGGTCAACGGTATTGTACCGGGACCACCGGAAGGGTCCCGGGGGTCCACCGGGTCGGGACACCCATCCCGGAGGGCCCCATGGGCTGAAGTGGGGAGGGAACCAGCCCATAGTGGGCTGGTGCGCCCCCCCTTGGGCCCCCCATGCGCCTAGGGTTGGGAACCCTAGGGGAGGGGGCGCCTCCACTTGCCTTGGGGGGCACTCCTCCCCCTTGGCCGCCGCCCCCCCTAGGAGATCCCATCTCCTAGGGCCGGCACACCCCTAGGGGGCCTATATAAAGGGGGGGGGGAGGGAGGGCAGCTGCACCCTGAAGTCTTGGCGCCTCCCTCTCCCCTGCTACACCTCTCCCTCTCGCAGTAGAACGGCGAAGCCCTGCTGCGGTGACTGCTGCATCCACTACCACGCCGTCGTGCTGCTGGATCTTCATCAACCTCTCCTTCCCCCTTGCTGGATCAAGAAGGAGGAGACGTCACGCTGACCGTACGTGTGTTAAACGCGGAGGTGCCGTCCGTTCGGCGCTAGGATCTCCGGTGATTTGGATCACGACGAGTACGACTCCCTCATCCCCGTTCTTTGAACGCTTCCGCTCGCGATCTACAAAGGTATGTAGATGCATCCGATCACTCGTTGCTAGATGAACTCATAGATGGATCTTGGTGAAAACGTAGGAATTTTTTTTGTTTTCTGCAACGTTCCCCAACACGGGCCCTCTTGATGGAGGTAAAACCCTACGTCCTGCTTGATTATTCTTGATAATATGAGTAGTACAAGAGTTGATCTACCACGAGATCGGAGAGGCTAAACCCTAGAAGCTAGCCTATGGTATGATTGTTGTATATAATATATCGATTAGCCTGGCCTCGGTTTATAAAATGCACCAGAGGCCTAGGATAACAAGAGCCCTAGCCGAATACGCCGGTGGGGAGGAGTCCTTGTCTTGATCACCAAGTCTTGTGGAACCTTCCATGTGTGCGGCAGCTATCTGAACTGGCCCATGAGTATACGGCCATGGGGGTCCTTGGCCCAATCTAACAGATCGGGAGACGACATGGTGAGTACCCCCTAATCCAGGACACCATCACCCGGTCCTTGAGAAGGTTAAAACAACACTAACTTGACGAACTATCATTGTGGTTTTGATGCGTAGGTAAGAACGGTTCTTGCTCAGCCCGTAGCAGCCACGTAAAACTTGCAACAACAAAGTAGAGGACGTCTAACTTGTTTTTGCAGGGCATGTTGTGATGTGATATGGTCAAGACGTGATGAGATATAAGTTGTTGTATGAGATGATCATGTTTTGTTGAAGTTATCGGCAACTGGCAAAAGCCTTATGGTTGTCTTTTTGTTGCATAAGATGCAAGCGCCAAATAATTGCTTTACTTTATCGTTATGCGATAGCAATAGTTGCAAGAGCAATAGTTGGCAAGACAACCATGCGACGACACATTGATATAGATCAAGATGATGGAGATCATGGTGTCATGCCGGTGACAATGGAGATCATGCGATGCTTTGGAGATGGAGATCAAAGGAACAAGATAATGATGGCCATATCATGTCACATATTATGATTTCATGTGATGTTTATCTTTTATACATCTTATTTTGCTTAGTTCGGCGGTAGCTTTATAAGATGATCTCTCACTAAATTTCAAGGTATAAGTGTTCTCCTTGAGTATGCATTGTTGCGAAAGTTCTTCGTGCTGAGACACCACGTGATGATCGGGTGTGATAGGCTCTACGTTCAAATACAATGGGTGCAAAATAGTTGCACACGCAGAATACTCAAGTTAAACTTGACGAGCCTAGCATATGCAGATATGGCCTCGGAACACCGAGACCGAAAGGTCGAGCGTGAATCATATAGAAGATATGATCAACATAGTGATGTTCACCATTGAAAACTACTCCATCTCACATGATGATCGGACATGGTTTAGTTGATTTGGATCACATGATCACTTAGATGATTAGAGGGATGTCTATCTAAGTGGGAGTTCTTAAGTAATATGATTAATTGAACTTTAATTTATCATGAACTTAGTCCTGGTAGTATTAGCATATCTATGTTGTAGATCAATAGCTCGCGATGTTGCTCCCCGTTTATTGTGTTCCTAGAGAAAAACTATGTTGAAAAATGTTAGTAGCAATGATGCGGATTGGATCCGTGATCTGAGGATTATCCTCATTGCTGCACAGAAGAATTATGTCCTTGATGCACCGCTAGGTGACAGACCTATTGCAGGAGCAGATGCAGACTTATGAACATTTGGCTAGCTCAATATGATGACTACTTGATAGTTTAGTGCACCATGCTTAACGGCTTAGAATCAGGGCTTCAAAGATGTTTTGAACGCCATGGAGCATATAAGATGTTTCAAGAGTTGAAATTGGTATTTCATACTCATGCCCGTGTCGAGAGGTATGAGACCTCTGACAGTACTTTACCTACAAGATGGAGGAGAATAGCTCAACTAGTGAGCATGTGCTCAGATTGTCTGAGTACTACAATTGCTTGAATCAAGTGGGAGTTAATCTTCCAGATAAGAGAGTAATTGACAAAGTTCTCTAGTCACTATCACCGAGTTACTAGAACTTAGTGATGAACTATAATATGCAACGGATGACAAAAGTAATTCCCAAGCTCTTCGTAATGCTGAAATCGACGAAGGTAGAAATCAAGAAAAGCATCAAGTGTTGATGGTTGACAAAGACCACTAGTTTCAAGAAAAGGGCAAAGGGAAGAAGGGGAACTTCAAGAAGAACAGCAAGCAAGTTGCTGCTCAAGTGAAGAAGCCCAAGTCTGGACCTAAGCCTGAGACTGAGTGCTCCTACTGCAAAGGGAATGGTCACTAGAAGCGGAACTGCCCCAAGTATTTGGCGGATAAGAAGGATGGCGAGGTGAACAAAGGTATATAGGATATACATGTTATTGATGTGTACTTTACTAGTGTTTATAGCAACCCCTCGGTATTTGATACTAGTTCAGTTGCTAAGAGTAGTAACTTGAAACAGGAGTTGCAGAATGAACAGAGACTAGTTAAGGGTGAAGTGACGATGTGTGTTGGAAGTAGTTCCAAGAATGATATGATCATCATCGCACACTCCCTATACTTTCGGGATTAGTGTTGAACCTAAATAAATGTTATTTGGTGTTTGCGTTGAGCAAGAATATGATTTGATCATGTTTATTGCAATACGGTTATTCATTTAAGTTAGAGAATAATTGTTATTCTGTTTACATGAATAAAACCTTCTATGGTTATACACCCAATAAAATGGTTTGTTGGATCTTGATCGTAGTGATACACATATTCATAATATTGAAGCCAAAAGATGCAAAGTTAATAATGATAGTGCAACTTATTTGTGGCACTGCCGTTTAGGTCATATTGGTGTAAAGCGCATGAAGAAAATCCATGCTGATGGGCTTTTGGAATCACTTGATTAATGAATCAGTAGATGCTTGCGAACCATGCCTCATGGGCAAAGATGACTAAGACTCCGTTCTCCAGAACAATGGAGCGAGCAACTGACTTATTGGATATAATACATATTGATGTATGAGGTCCGATGAGTGTTGAGGCTCACGGCGGGTATCGTTATTTTCTGACCTTCACAGATGATTTGAGCAGATATGGGCATATCTACTTGAAGAAACATAAGTCTAAAACATTTGAAAAATTCAAAGAATTTCAGAGTGGAGTGGAAAATCATCGTAACAAGAAAATAAAGTTTCTACGATCTGATCATGGAGGAGAATATTTGAGTTGTGAGTTTGGTCTTCATTTGAAACAATGCGGAATAGTTTCGCAACTCACGCCACCCGGAACACCACAGCGTAATGGTGTGTCAGAACATTGTAACCAAACTTTATTAGATATGGTGCAATCTATGATGTTTCTTACCAATTTACCACTATCGTTTTGGGGTTATGCATTAGAGACAGCTGCATTCACGTTAAATCGGGCACCATCTAAATCCGTTGAGACGACACCATATGAACTATGGTTTGGCAAGAAACCAAAGTTGTCGTTTCTTAAAGTTTGGGGTTGCGATGCTTATGTGAAAAAGTTTCATCCTGATAAGCTCAAACCCAAATCGGAAAAGTACGTCTTCATAGGATACCCAAAAGTGACTGTTGGGTACACCTTCTATCACAGATCCGAAGGCAAGATACTCGTTGCTAGAAATGGATCCTTTCTAGAGAAGGAGTTTCTCTCGAAAGAAGTGAGTGGGAGAAAAGTAGAACTTGATAAGGTAATTGTACTTTCTCCCGAATTGGAAAGTAGTTTATCACTGAAATCACTTCCAGTGATGCTTACACCAATTAGTGAGGAAGTTAATGATGATGATCATGAAAGCTTCGGATCAAGTTACTACCGAACCTCGTAGGTCAACCAAAGTATGTTACGCACCAGAGTGGTACGGTAATCCTATTCTGGAGTTCATGTTACTTGACCAGGACAAATCTACAAACTATGAGGAAGCGATGATGAGCCTAGATTGCGCGAAATGGCTTGAGGCCATGAAATCTGAGATGGGATCCATGTATAAGAACAAAGTGTGGAGTTTGGTTGACTTGCCTGATGATTGGCAAGCCATAGAAAATAAATGGATCTTCAAGAGGAAGACGGACGCTGATAGTAGTGTTACTATCTACAAAGCTTGACTTGTCGAAAAAGGTTTTCCACAAAGTTCAAGGTGTTGACTATGATGAGATTTTCTCACTCATAGCGATGCTTAAGTCTGTCCGAATCATGTTAGCAAATTGCCGCATTTTATGAAATCTGGCAAATGGATAAACAAAACTGCATTCCTTAAAGGATTTATTAAAGAAAGAGTTGTATATGATGCAGCCAGAAGGTTTTGTCAAAGGTGCTAACAAAACATGCAAGCTCCAGCGATCCATCTATGGACTGGTGCAAGCATCTCGGAGTTGGAATATACGCTTTGATAAGTTGATCAAAGCATATAGTTTTATACAGACTTGTGGTGAAGCCTGTATTTACAAGAAAGTGAGTGGGAGCACTACAACATTTCTGATAAGTATATGTGAATGACATATTGTATATTGTTGATCGGAAATAATGTAGAATTATTCTGCAAAGCATAAAGGAGTGTTTTAAAGGATTTTTTCAAAGAAAGACCTCGGTAAAGCTACTTACATATTGAGCATCAAGATCTATAGAGATAGATCAAGACGCTTGATAAGTTTTTTCAATGAGTACATACCTTGACAAGATTTTGAAGTAGTTCAAAATGGAATAGTCAAAGAAAGAGTTCTTGCCTGTGTTACAAGGTGTGAAATTGAGTAAGACTCAAAGCCCGACCACGACAAAAGATAGAAAGAGAATGAAAGTCATTCCCTATGCCTCAACCATAGGTTCTATAAAGCATGCCATGCTGTGTACCAGATCTATTGTATACCCTACACTATTTTTGGCAAGGGAGTACAATAGTGATCTAGGAGTAGATCACTGGACAATGGTCAAAATTATCCTTAGTGGAATAAGGATATGTTTCTCGATTATGGAGGTGACAAAAGGTTCATCGTAAAGGGTTACGTCGATGCAAATTTTGACACTGATCCAGATGACTCTAAGTCTCAATCTGGATACATTTTGAAAGTGGGAGCAATTAGCTAGAGTAGCTCCGTGCAGAGCATTGTTGACATAGAAATTTGCAAAATACATACGGATCTGAATGTGGCAGACCCGTAGACTAAACATTTCTCACAAGCAAAACATGATCACACCTTAGTACTCTTTGGGTGTTAATCACATAATAATGTGAACTGGATTATGACTCTAGTAAACCCTTTGGGTGTTGGTCACATAACGATGTGAAATATGGGTGTTAATCACATGGTGTGAACTATTGGTGTTAAATCACATGGCGATGTGAACTAGATTATTGACTCTAGTGCAAATGGAGACTGAAGGAAATATGCCCTAGAGGCAATAATAAAGTTATTATTTATTTCCTTATTTCATGATAAATGTTTATTATTCATGCTAGAATTGTATTAGCCGAAAACATAATACGTGTGTGAATACATAGACAAACATAGTGTCACTAGTATGCCTCTACTTGACTAGCTCATTGAATCAATGATGGTTATGTTTCCTAACCATAGACATGAGTTGTCATTTGATTAACAGGATCACATCATTAGAGAATGATGTGATTGACTTGACCCATCCGTTAGCTTAGCACGATGATCGTTTAGTTTGTTGCTATTGCTTTCTTCATGACTTATACATGTTCCTATGACTATGAGATTATGCAACTCCCGTTTACCGGAGGAACACTTTGTGTGCTACCAAACATCACAACGTAACTGGGTGATTATAAAGGTGCTCTACAGGTGTCTCCGAAGGTACTTATTGAGTTGGCGTATTTCGAGATTAGGATTTGTCACTCCGATTGTCGGAGAGGTATCTCTGGGCCCACTCGGTAATGCACATCACTATAAGCCTTGCAAGCATTGTAACTAATGAGTTAGTTGCGGGATGATGTATTACGAAACGAGTAAAGAGACTTGCCAGTAACGAGATTGAACTAGGTATTGAGATACCAACGATCGAATCTTGGGCAAGTAACATACCGATGACAAAGGGAACAACGTATGTTGTTATGCGGATTGATCGATAAAGATCTTCGTAGAATATGTGGGAGCCAATATGAGCATCCATGTTCCGCTATTGGTTATTGACCGGAGACGTGTCTCGGTCATGCCTACATAGTTCTCGAACCCGTAGGGTCCGCACGCTTAAAGTTTGATGATGGTTATATTATGATTTTATGTGTTTTGATGTACCGAAGGTAGTTCGGAGTCCCGGATGTGATCACGGACATGACGAGGAGTCTCGAAATGGTTGAGACATGAAGATTGATATATTGGACGACTATATTCGGATACCGGAATGGTTCCGGGGGTTATCGGATATATACCGGAGTACCGGGGGGTTACCGGAACCCCCCCGGAGGTTAATGGGCCTCATGGCCCAATTGGTGGAAAAGGAGAGGCGGCCAAGGGGCAGCCGTGCGCCCCTCCCCTCCCAAGTACGAATTGGACTAGGAAGGGGGGCGACGCCCCCCCTTTCCTTTCTCCCTCTTTCTCCTTCCCTCTCCTCTCCTACTCCAACATGGAAAGGGGGGAGTCCTACTCCCGGTGGGAGTAGGACTCCTCATGGGGCGCGCCAAGGGTGGCCGGCCCCTCCCCCTACTCTACTCCTTTATATACAGGGAGGGAGGCACCCCCTAGATACAACAATTGATCTCTTGGATCTCTTAGCCGTGTGCAGTGCCCCCCTCCACCATAGTCCACCTCGATAATATCGTAGCGGTGCTTAGGCGAAGCCCTGCGTCGGTAGAACATCATCATCATCACCACGTCATCGTGCTGGCGGAACTCTCCCTCAAAGCTCGGCTGAATCGGTGTTCGAGGGACATCATCGAGTTGAACGTGTGCTGAAGTCGGAGGTGCCGTATGTTCGGTACTTGATCGATCGGATCGTGAAGACGTACGACTACATCAACCGTGTTGTGCAAACGCTTCCGCTTTCGGTCTAAGAGGGTACGTGGACAACACTCTCCCCTCTCGTTGCTATGCATCACCATGATCCTGCGTGTGCGTAGGAACATTTTTGAAATTACTACGTTCCCCAACAAAACCGACATGTCTTGTCTCTCTCCTGCAGTAGCAACTCACTCACTCTCCTATCTCCCCAAGGTCTCTTCCACTGGCCTAGGTTATCCATGGTAGCGACAAAGACAAACTATAGAGGCGACTTGGGGGCGACAGAGGTACATCAACATGGGCGACGAGTACTCCAAGGTTGAAAACTGGCTCGGGAGTGGTAGCTTCGCGACATAGTCTCCCGGCATCCGACCCAACTGTCGCCGGCTTCCCCCCTTGGCGGCATAAGGTATGGCAGTCTTCTCTCTCCTTGCCGTCTCCATGGTAGTATGTTTGGTGGATGTGGGGTTTGAACACATCCCGTGAAATAGTGAATTGTGGTAGGCACATAGTTCTCTGAAATTGGAGTAGCTATAGTCTGAATCAGACTACTTTTGTAGTAAATATTAAAATTGGCCATAGTAATCTTTTAAGTGTGCCTAGTAGCAACATAGATGATGTTTGGTAATAACATTTTTTATGGTGGTGCCTTACTAGTGTACTGAATTTTGTTATAGTTTGGATGATGAAAACTATTAAATAAGGTTCCATTTCCAAGGGAGACAATCCTAAAAAAAATTCCACGTCAAATATCACTTTAGTCAATATGGTGGCCCTGATTGAGGCTGAGGGCTATGGAGTAGAGGATAACATGTACTTTGTGAAGGGGGTGGAAGTGATGGAGCATACATATATAGAAGAAATGTTGGACCTGTTTCAGTAGAAAAATGTTTTGAACATAATTGTCATGAAGGTTGTTGAGCCAGCTCCAGGATATATAAACAAGGGTAGCTACATTGTTGAAGAACATGTCCCAGTTAGTCAGCTAGGATAGCACAAGTGGACATGGGTGGTGGGCCAATCCTATCATAATTAGGGTTAAATCAACCGACCCGATCTCTAACAGAAAGTTATAGATTTTTTGCAACATATTATCTTCAGGGTGGTAGTGTTTTGTCAACAAAAAAGTGGTAATTTTTGGAACCCTAACCTAAGTTGTGGTAGTTTTGTGATATTTACTCCAAGAATCTTAGACGAAGTATTCATACATTTATCAACAATGTCAACTAGAGGTGCCTGGTCATTGATTGTTGGCTTAGTTGTGCCCAGGGGAAGGCCCCTTAAAGTAAAAAGCATAGAGCCAATAGTGCATCCGAAGAAATATGCAAGAACTTGAGCGTGACATGCATCGACATTAATTGGTACCAAACAATATTTATGAAAGTTTACCTTTAAACCTATAGCAAATTGGAAAGCCAACCATGCATCTTTAGAGACAAGTAGTTGATCAAATCTTGCTTCAAATATTAAAAGTGTGTCGTCAACGTATTGTACAACCAGAAAGTCATCACATTGGATATGCACCAGAGAGGAAAGATTGCCAAGCTGAAACTGATCATTAATTACTGTCCGAGGTAAACCCGCACAATGATCAGAGGGGCGAGAGAGGATCAGCTTGATGAACACCTCGCTTGCTAAGATTTTTCTTTCCAAATTCCCATTTAATAAAGAAAATATGGAAGTCTCTTTTTTGTGTAGAAATATGGAAGTCTCTAGAATGTTTTCAATCTTGCTCGACCATCTTTTATTAGACCCCTTTTGCTCAAGAATTTTGCAAAGTAGCTCGATGCTCAACTAGATCAAACACTTTCTCAAAGTCAATTCAGTAAAATAACTTCCTTTATTGAATGCTTGGACTGATGCATATATTCAAATGACCACAATAGAAAGTCTTGTATGGTATGAGATTTAACAAATCCATACCGGTTACAATATACCAAAACCGGGATTGTTGTTTGGAGGCGATTTGCAAGTAGCTTAGTCAGTAGTTTCATTCTTCAGTTTCGCAATGATATCGGTCAGGAATCATTAGGAGTCTCTGGAGAACACTTTTTGGGGATCAATGCAATGACAAAGGCATTAATACTAGTAAGATCCATTAAACCAGAGTGGAAGTCATGAAATAATGCTTGTTAAAACTTAACCATTAAAACCATCCATGCCCGGTTACTTATCACAAGTTAGATAGGCAACCAGATCGTCTATTTCTTTTTCAAAAACAATGTGCAGATAAGTCCCGAAGATCAAGAATCATGGGAATTAGAACAAGCATGTCCTGAAGTACTTCTGCAGAGATGGATTAACTCAAGCGGATTTTAAAAGCCTCCCATAAAATTACAGCTTTTTTGAGTGATCCGCCACTTCCCTACCATCAGCCATGGTGACTTTTGCAATGTTGTTTTGCATGTAATCATGTGGCCATGGAATGAAAAAGGCAGTATTATCATCCCCAAACTTTTCCACCTTATAGTGCAACATTTTATGAAAATATCACTGACAATCCAGAAGATGCATCAAATGAGCTTTAACAATGTCCCTGCAATTTCTCTCTATAATATGCAACAACCTTTTTTCCTTAAAAGTATCGAACATATGAATAATCATGTTGCAATTCTCAATTAGAAGATCCAATCGAGATACATTTTAAGACAATTTTTTTTAGAGTTTGCCAAAAAAGTTGCAATTACGCAACTAACACCTTAGCATTATTCCCCTTCCTATGAATGTTCCAAACATCAACCACTAAGGAGAAAACATGAACTACGGATCCAGTAATTCTCAAACGTATTTTTTTTGCCTTAGGGGTGAACAAATCAACACGAATAACACATTGTATGTGGTCAGACAGTGGAGGTGACAATGGTGCACTTACGTGTTAGGGAAATTGAGAGTCCAAGGAATTGAAGTAAAATGCCAATCCAACTGCTCAAGAGGGGCTTGCATGTTACTCCATGTAAAGGAGCCACCCTTAATTGGCAATTCGATAAAGCCAAGATGACTAATTAGATCATTAAAAATAAATATAGCATTCATATCAGCACCATCCATGTAGCAGTTGTTAGTATAATGACAAAATTATAATCTCCCATTAAGAACACAACTCATCATTAGGTATCTCAAGTTTAGAGAGCCAAGAAATAAATTCAGAGTGCCTAGGTTGAGTAGGTTGTGCTTACTAAATTCATCGACCACATGCCCTAAAAAGCATCCATTAATAATGGCTGATCAAGTCTTATTAACAAACTACTCTCGAATGACATGAAACTGAAGAACCTTCGTATAACACTAGGTTACCTCAACGGGGATATGCATCTCCCCAATAATAAGAGTTTCATATTTCTTCTTGACAATAGGAAGAGGGAGTTCAAAAGTTCCAGTAATAATTGTTGGAGGGTTTCAGTAACATTAATACCATTCACTTGAAATTACTTCTTCGAAAAGTGTACCGTATGCTCATTACTATAGATATGAAAAGTGACCTTGCTTTTGTTGCAATCGATAACAGCCCCTGCAGTATTCAAGAAGGGTCCACCAAGGATAATTGACATGTTGTTGTCCTCGGGCATATCAAGTATAACAAAGTCTGTCAAGATATTAACATTTGTAACTACAACGGGCACATCCTCAAAAATACCGATAGGTATAGCGGTAGATTTATCTGCCATTTTTAATGATATTTCAGTAGGTGTGAGTTTATTCAAATCAAGTCTTCTATGCAAAGAGAACGGCATAACACTAAACTGGCTCCTAAATCACAGAAGGTAGTTTTAACATACTCCCTCCGTCCCATAATATAATAACGTTTTTGACACTAGTGTAGTGTTAAAAACGTTGGACAGAGGGAGTAGTTTGTTTTAATGGAGCATGTTATAGCGGGTATTCGTGGATCTCCTAGTTTCTTAGGTACACCATTCTTAAAAGAATAGTTTGCAAGCATGGCTGAAATTTCAGCTTCAAGTATCTTTCTTTTATTAGTGACAATATCTTTCATATACTTTGCATAAGGGTCCATCTTTAAAATATCAGTCAAGCGAGTACGCAAAAAGACTGGCCTAAGCATTTCAGCAAAGCGTTCAAATTCTTCTTCATCCTTACTCTTAGATGGTTTAGTTGGGAAAGGCATGGGTTTCATAACCCATGGTTCTCTTTCCTTACCATGTTTTCTAGCAATGAAATCTCCTTTACCATAAGTTTATTTTTAGGAGGTAGGTTATCAAGATCAACAACATGTTCTATTTCAACATTATTACCGAGTTCTTTATCATTGTCTGGTTGAGCATCTACATGAACATCATCATTATCATTATCATTATCACTAGGTGAATGTTCATTACCAGATTGTGTTTCAGCATTATAAATAGAAACATCGTTACTATTCTTAGAAGGTTTTTCTACCTCAGGTTCACTAGAAGCATGCAAAGTCCTATCATTTTTCTTTTTAGATGGACTAGGTGCATAAATATCAATTCTTTGAGAGTCTTGTTCAATTATTTTAGGGTGACCTTCAGGATATAGTGGCTCCTGAGTCATTCTACCTCCTCTAGTCATTACTCTAACAACATGATCATTCATATCACTATTCATTTCATTAAGCAAATCACTTTGGGACTTAACAACTTGTTCGAACTGAGTTTGAACCACAGAATCATGTTTTCCTACACCTTTAACATCATTTGTAATTCTAAACAACAAGTTACTCAAGCGGTCAATCATATAGGCATTACGTTTCAGTTGTTTCATAACATAAGCATTGAAGTGATCTTGCTTGCACTGCAAAAAAAAATACTTCTGTGATGATACATGTTTGCCACAGTAGGTCATGTTTTCTGTCATGCATGTACATCCATGACGATTTTATGACAAACAAGATAGTCATACCTGTGCTATCATAGAAGTGTTCCATGACAATACTAAATTTTTTATCACAGAAGTGTCCACTTCGGTGATGATAAATGACGCGTCATGGAAGTGCTTTCGTCAAGGGTAACCGACACATGGCCTCCACTGCAATGGGTCGCCGTTAAGCTATCAGGCCCGATTTTGGATCCGCTAACCCGCTAACAGCACAAACCAATGGCGATTTCCACGTGTAAAATTCTCATTGGCCGACGGAACCACATGTCAACTCCGCGCCACGACAGATGTCAGCCGTCCAATGGACAACATGCGCCTATCATATGTCGACACGTGGCACGACCCAATAGTGGCCCGTTTAAGTTAAAAGGCTGGGCCTGTCAAAATAAGCGGGCCAGACCATTAGCGGCCTACTTGAGTCAGGCCCATTCACAACCACGACCCTTGCAAGTTACACAGAATCGACCGATCAAAGGCCCATTCTAGATTTGACAATTTCCAGCCCATCATAAGTTCCAGCCCGTTAACGGCCCGCTACTTCTTTGGGCTCAATTACGGCCCGACTTTCTTTCGTCTTGTTAGCGGCCCATTATAGATATGGACAAATATGCCACCGGTACATATTTCGGCCTTTTCTCGGCCCATTCTGTAGTTGGGCCAACTTCTAGCCCACTGTGACCTTCGGTCTCTCCTCGGCCCATTCAATACATGGGCCAACTTCTAGCCCATGTTGTCTTTTGGCGTGTTAACGGCCCACACAATAGTTGAGTCTTTGACGGTGCCACCTAATTTTGGGTCCATTAGCGGCCCATGTTTCGCTGGGCACAATTTCAGCCCCATGCGACTTTCAGCCTGTTAAAAGCCTAGTTTGTAAATTGGGCCTTTTTTGGCCCAAAACACTTTCGACCTCTTACTGTCCCGTCAAGTAAAAGGGCCGAGACAAATTGACATTTATTTTGGCCTGCTAGAGGCCCGTGGGCCGTTCCCATTTATACGGCCCTATCGAGCTTTCGACCTGTTAATAGCCTGCTAAGAGCCGTTGTTATGGTGGGCCACATCGATTGGGATCCACTAAATATTAAGTTGACGAGCCCAATTAAGGCCTGCTTTGACTACACATGTTTGTTCGTTCGGATGGCGTCCAGGTAATGTTTGGGCGTGTTGGCCCCCGTTTCATAGCATATACAAAGAATATCCTACTCTATACTATCGCCTCTAAAAAACCTACATTATACAATAAAGAGACTAAGGCATAGAAACGAAGAATAATCCCATACTATACACACTATTGGAATCAGGATCTTTGCCGCCAGCCAGCTCTTTGCTGTCAGCTAGCTGACGGCAAAGAACATCTTTGCCATAAGCTCACAGAAAACTGACGGCAAAGAATGAGCTGACGGCAAAGGACATGTTTGCTGTCAGCCTGCTCTTTGCCGTCCGCTAGATGATGACTTAGAAGCTTTGCCGTCAGCTAGCCGATGGCAAAGAGGGTGGATGGACCACTAACGAGAAGATCTTAATGGCCACTTTCTTTGCCGTCCAGTAGCGGACGACAAAGAAGGTGGCCCACCTAACGGCCATTCCCCCCGTCCCCACCTAACGACCGTTAACCCCCTAACGGACCTAACCTGGCACTTGTGTTGTCCAGGCTCTTTGCCGTCTGCTCGCGGATGGCAAAGGCCTTTGCCGTCAGCTAGGCATGCCTTTGCCATCAGCCATGGCAGACGACAAAGTGCCTGATTCCTGTATTGACAATAAAGAAATTACTGCAGATTATATCCACTGGGCATTATAGTTTGGCACCAATGCTAATAAAGCATACACAAATATAAAATTACATACACTGGGCAAATAAAGCTCATAGATCATGGACACACATCAACATAACTTACCATTTAAACTATAATCTCTTCAAAAAATAGGATTGGCCGGATTTAGGTAGCACAAATTTTAGTCTGCAAAGTCTCCAATTCCTTTATGGTTACCTTAGTGCCTTGTTTCATTTTTTGACTCCTGCATCTAATACCTGCAACTCAAGTCTCAGCATGTTGATTACATGTTGAGAATCATATACATGTTGTCTTGTGTCAGGACCGGGTTTTCGGGATATTGATTTCCCAGAAAATGGCCCTTGTGCTCACCAGCCCCAGGACTACTGTTAGCTGATGAGGCACCAACTTGATACAGAAATTCCAAGCAAAATACAAAATATGTAGTACAAGGCCATTCTGGCCTATGAGTACAACAAATGGTTTCTAGTGGTTGATGGCGGAAGCGGTTTGCGTATCATCAGCGTCTATGGGACTCCATTTCCCACAGGAATAGCTGACCTGGATAACTCCTATCTTCACGAGTGTGCTATCACCATTCCGTAGGTTCCGGGGTTGTCATCGCGACGCTTCTCTCCACGCAAGATATCTGGCCAAGACAATAGCCAGGGACAAGCCAGTGAGTACTTTTTAATGTACTCGCAAACATTATGAACACATGTATAATAAAAACATTTGATAATCATGCTCTGAAATATTCTATGATCTCACATCAGTCACAAAATAAACATCCATGATGCACGCAAGCAGGTTATTCATATACAACATGAATATGCCGTAAGGGAGTAGAAACAGAATGCACCGATCGGGTGTCTGAAGCGATGCCTCGAAGGGATAATAATATAAAGCATGCCTCAGTCGGGCGTCTGAGCGACGTCACATAAAGGGCTTATAAAAGTAATAAGTAGCAAACATGCCACAGTCGGGCATCTATGCGACACCACATAAAGGGCTTATAGAGTAAATAAATAACAAGCATGCCACAGTCGGGCGTCTCTGCGACACCACATAAAGGGATTTATAAAGTAAATGAATAACAAGCATGCCACAGTCGGGCATCTCTGCGACACCACATAAAGGGCTCATAAAGTAATCTGAATGACAAGCATGCCACAGTCGGGCGTCTCTGCGACACCACATAAAGGGCTTATATGAGAATAATCATAGTGAATATCCAGGAGGTAGAACCGTCCCCAGGGATACTCAATAATTCAAACAATGTACATGGTTAGTCCATAATAATAGTAATCATAATCATCATGAGTCACAAGACATGATCCATGTTCTGGTTTAGCAATCTTTTCCTCCGAAGACCGACACTAAGACCGACACTTGACCCATCCCAGACTGTAGTCCTTAACCATGGACACGGCTATTCGAATAGATATAATCTCTGCAGAGGGTGTACTCTTTACCCACGAGTAACGGATTCCTTTAGTCCATTGGGACTAATTCCGTCTACGATCTTTTAATTGGAAACACACCTGACTGCACACACCAGCCAAGCTTACCGGTGCCTGGAATCACCCACGACACCCATTAATCAAGACTCTAAGTGGGGAGGCTACAACCTCGAATAGCATGGGTTCGCAAAATTTATAACACGCGCAAACTAGGGGAGCTACCCCTTCGGCTCCAACCGAAAACACCCATGCCCCCGGACCAGGTGGCATGCCTACCGGATGCAGCCAGTATCTTCGACCATGGCCTCTCTGTATGGTGTGTGCTAGGAAGGGGTTGACAACTGACTGAACCATACCCTGCCTATGGCAAGGACAAGTGGTAGTACGAGACAAGTATGGGGGTTACTGGAACAAGACTCGATCTATGGTCGACTCAGGAGGTTAAAGCATTTCCTGCATGATAAGCATAAGAAATATATCTCACACCAATCAGACAGAACCACCACTCATGTTCTTTTCCTACCAATCTATCCCCCTAGGAGCATGCGCGTAGTACTTTGTTTCAATGACTAATAGATTTTTGTAGTAACTATGTGAGTTCTTTATGACTAATGTTGAGTCCATGGATTATACGCACTCTCACCCTTCCACCCTTGCTAGCCTCTCTAGTACCGCGCAGCTTTCGCCGGTACCATAAACCCACCATATACCTTCCTCAAAACAGCCACCATACCTACCTATTATGGCATCTCCATAGCCATTCCGAGATATACTGCCATGCAACTTTCCACCATCTTGTTCATCATGACACATTCATCATTGTCATATTGCTTAGCATGATCATGTAGTTGACATAGTATTTGTGGCAAAGCCACCATTCATAATTTCTTCATACTTGTCACTCTTGATTCATTGCATATGCCGGTACACTGCCGGAGGCATCCATATAGAGTCATACTTTGTTCTAGTATCGAGTTGTATCACCGAGTTGTAAATAAATAGAAGTGTGATGATCATCATTCAATAGAGCATTGTCCCAAAAAAAGAAAAGAAGAGAAAGGCCATAAAAAAAAGAAAGGCCAAAAAAGTAAGGCCAAAAAAAGAAAGGCCAAATAAAAAAATAAAAATAAAAGGGACAATGCTACTATCCTTTTACCACACTTGTGCTTCAAAGTAGCACCATGATCTTCATGATAGAGAGTCTCCTATGTTGTCACTTTCATATACTAGTGGGAATGTTTCATTATAGAACTTGACTTGTATATTCCAACGATGGGCTTCCTCAAAATGCCCTAGGTCTTCGTGAGCAAGCGAGTTGGATGCACACCCAATAGTTTCTTTTGTTGAGCTTTCATACATTTATAACTCTAGTGCATCCGTTGCATGGCAATCCCTACTTACTCACATTGATATCTATTGATGGGCATCTCCATAGCCCGTTGATACGCCTAGTTGATGTGAGACTATCTTCTCCCTTTTTGTCCTCTCCACAACCACCATTCTATTCCACCTATAGTGCTATATCCATGGCTCACGTTCATGTATTGCATGAAGATTGAAAAAGTTTGAGAACATCAAAAGTATGAAACAATTGCTTGGCTTGTCATCGGGGTTGTGCATGATTTAAATATTTTGTGTGGTGAATATGGAGCATAGCCAGACTATATGATTTTGTAGGGATAGCTTTCTTTGGCCATGTTATTTTGAGAAAACATAATTGCTTAGTTAGTATGCTTGAAGTATTATTGTTTTTATATCAATATTAAACTTTTGTATTGAATCTTGTGGATCTGAATATTCATGCCACAATTAAGAAAAATTACATTGAAATTATGCCAAGTAGCACTCCGCATCAAAAATTCTGTTTTTATCATTTACATACTCGAGGACGAGCAGGAATTAAGCTTGGGGATGCTTGATACGTCTCCAACGTATCTATAATTTTTGATTGTTCCATGCTATATTATCTACTGTTTTGGGCAATATTGGGCTTTATTTTCCACTTTTATATTACTTTTGGGACTAACCTATTAACCGGAGGCCCAGCCCAGATTTGTTGTTTTATGCCTATTTCAATGTCTTGAAGAAAAGGAATATCAGACGGAGTCGAAACGGAACGAAATCAACTAGAGAAGTTATTTTTGGAATGAAAGCCACCCGATGGACTTGGACCCCATGTCAAGGAAGGAAGGAGGAGCTCACGAGGGTAGGGGCGTGCCCCCCTGTCTCGTGGGGCCCTCGTGGCTCCCCTGACGTGCTTCTTCTGCCTATATAACTCCATATACACTAAAACTTCCAGAACGCACAATAGATCGAGAGTTCCGCCACCAAAAGCCTCCGTAGCCACCAAAAACCAATCTAGACCCGTTTCGGCACCCTGCCGGAGGGGGCAATCCCTCACCGGTGGCCATCTTCATCATCCCGGTGCTCTCCATGATGAGGAGGGAGTAGTTCTCCCTCGGGGCTGAGGGTATGTACCAGTAGCTATGTGTTTGATCTCTCTCTCTCTCTCTCTCTCTCTCGTGTTCTTAATTTGGCACGATCTTGATGTATCGCGAGCTTTGCTATTATAGTTGGATCTTATGTTTCTCCTCCCCCTCTTCTCTCTTGTAATGAATTGAGTTTCCCCTTTGAAGTAATCTTATCGGATTGAGTCTTTAAAGACTTGAGAACACTTGATGTATGTCTTGCCGTGGATATCTGTGGTGACAATGGGATACCACGTGCCACTTGATGTATGTTAAGGTGATCAACTTGCGGGTTTCGTGACATTGGGAACCTATGCATAGGGGTTGGCACACGTTTTCGTCATGATTCTCCGGTAGAAACTTTGGGGCACTCTTTGAGGTTCTATGTGTTGGTTGAATAGATGAATCTGAGATTGTGTGACCCATATCGTATAATCATACCCACGGATACTTGAGGTGACATTGGAGTATCTAGGTGACATTAGGGTTTTGGTTAATTTGTGTCTTAAGGTGTTATTCTAGTACGAACTCTAGGGCTGTTTGTGACACTTATAGGAATAGCCCAACGGATTGATTGGAAAGAATAACTTTGAGGTGGTTTCGTACCCTACCATAATCTCTTCGTTTGTTCTCCGCTATTAGTGACTTTGGAGTGACTCTTTGTTGCATGTTGAGGGATAGTTATGTGATTCAATTATGTTAGTATTGTTGAGGGAACTTACACTAGCGAAAGTATGAACCCTAGGCCTTGTTTCCACAAATTGCAATACCGTTTACGCTCACTTTTATCACTTGCTACCTTGCTGTTTTTATATTTTCAGATTACAAATACCTTTATCTACTATCCATATTGCACTTGTATCACCATCTCTTCGCCGAACTAGTGCACCTATACAATTTACCATTGTATTGGGTGTGTTGGGGACACAAGAGACTCTTTGTTATTTGGTTGCAGGGTTGCTTGAGAGAGACCATCTTCATCCTATGCCTCCTACGGATTGATAAACCTTAGGTCATTCACTTGAGGGAAATTTTCTACTGTCCTACAAACCTCTGCACTTGGAGGCCCAAGAACGTCTACAAGAATAAGATTGTGTAGTAGACATCAAGCTCTTTTCTGGCGCCGTTGCCGGGGAGGTTAGCGCTTGAAGGTATATATTTATATCTTGCAATCGAGTCTTTTAGTTTCTTGTTTTATCACTAGTTTAGTTTATAAAAGAAAACTTTAAAAAATGGAATTGAGTTTGTCTCATACACTTCACCTTTTTAATATCTTTCGTGAGTATGATGGAAAGGATAATTGTGCTCAAATGCTAGAAGAAGAAATCTATAAAATGTTTGGCACTAAATATTTGAATGATGAGCATTATTGCAATGTTGTTAGTACGAATTCTTTGAATATCCATGATGCTAATGATGATTGCACTAGTTATGATGAAAATGCCTCCTATAAACATGTCAATTTTTGTGGAGTAGACTGGGTTTGCAAGTACACACCAGATAGGGAAGGTAGATACTGCAAGAGGCATAAGTGCTTAGAAACCAAATTGTTGCAAGAAGAGCTAGATGAATGTGCTGAAAAATTCAATATTTTTCGTGCCCCTTGTGAACTTTGCAATGAACATGGTCATTTAAAGCTCCAATGCTATTTGTTTCATGATCAAGTCATGTCCAAACATTGTGATAATTTGATTACTCTTGAGCATCATAAAGAGCTTAGCCTTCTTTTGGGTTATGAAGAAATGAAACGTATAACTGAGGGTATTCCAAAGTTTAATCTTGATAAAGTTCTTCATCTTGATCTAGAAAATATGTATATGTATTGTGCGGTGAATTGCATTGAAAATCCTTATATTTCCAATTACATAAAGAAAAGAAAACAAATAGAAGATGACGAGAATACTAATGAAAGGGAAGAAACTTCCCAATACCCTCCTATTATTTCTTATGATGAATCAGGTAACGAGGAGGAGCCTCCTATTCAACCAATATCATTAATAAGGAGCTCCAAAAAGAGGATTGAACCCACACATGATGTGGTGAAGAAGAAGAAAAGAAAAAGGAAGAGAGGTAAAAAGATATCTCTCCCAAATAAAGTTGCTCCTATTATTGCTGTGCCTCATGAAAATGAAGATGATACACTTTATGACGATCTTGTTATGCCTATTGCTTGTTGTGATGATTATGATTGGGAAGATAATGATACTTATTATGATCTTGAAAATCTTTTTGGTACTTGCTTGGAAGAATATGATAATAATGTTTGCTATACTATTGGTGCTATCCATACTATTAATGATGAGAGTGATTATGCTTATGATACGAAAAGGCCCAAGCTTGGGGAAGCTATGTTTGATGAGGATGACATATTTGAGAATATATTTGCTGCAATTAATGTTTGTCCCAAGATTGGGGATGCTATGTTTAATAATGATGATATTTTTAGCCTTCCATGTTTTGATATGCAAAGTGATTATGATGAGAACAAAGTTGCTACTTATGATAATTATTGTGATAAAACTTATGCTATAAAGAGTAGTGATGATTATATTTATAAAACTTGTCATGATTATGAGTACCCTTTCTCTGAACATTACTCCTTTAACATGGAAACAATTTATAGTATTCAAGTCTCTTATGATACTCCCACTATTCCGAATGAGAAGAATTTTGCTTATTTGGAGAGTAATAAAATTTCTATGCTTGTAGATCATGAAAAGAATGCTTTAGGTTCTGGTTATATTGTTGAATTCATTCATGATGCTACTGAAAATTATTATGAGGGAGGAATATATGCTTGTAGGAATTGCAATAATATCAAGTTTCCTCTCTATGTGCTTAAAGTTTTGAAGTTATGCTTGTTTTGCCCTCCTATGCTAGTTGATTATTGTTTCCACAAGTTGTTTGCTCACAAAATCCCTATGAATAGGAAGTGGGTTAGACTTAAATGTGCTAGTCATATTCTTCATGATGCTCTCTTTATGTTTCAATTCTTATCCTTTATGTGAGCATCGTTGAAATCATCATGCCTAGCTAGGGGCATTAAACGATAGCGCTTGTTGGGAGGCAACCCAATTTTATTTTTGTCCCTTGATTTTTGTTCCTGTTTAGTAATAAATAATTCATCTAGACTCTGTTTAGATGTGGTTTTATGCTTTTAATTAGTGTTTGTGCCAAGTAGAACCTTTGGGAAGACTTTGGGAAAGTCTTGTTGATCATGCTGTAAAAAACAGAAACTTTAGCGCTCACGAGAATTGCTGCCATTTTTATTTGGAAAGTGCTATTTAGTTAATTCTTTTTGCAGATAATTAATAGATAAATTCCTCAGGTCCAGAAATGTATTTGAGAATTTTATGAGTTTCATAAGTATACGTTTGATCCATATTACTACAGACTATTCTGTTTTTGACAGATTCTGTTTTCGATGTGTTGTTTACTTATTTTGATGAATCTATGGCTAGTAAGATAGTTTATAAACCATAGAGAAGTTGGAATACAGTAGGTTTAACACCAATATAAATAAATAATTATTTCATTGTAGTACCTCGAAGAGGTGATTTATTTTCTTATACTAACGGAGCTTACGAGTTTTCTGTTAAGTTCTGTGTTGTGAAGTTTTCAAGTTTTGGGTAAAGATTCGATGGACTATGGAATAAGGAGTGGCAAGAGCCTAAGCTTGGGGATTCCCAAGGCACCCCAAGGTAATATTCAAGGATAGCCACGAGCCTAAGCTTGGGGATGCCCTGGAAGGCATCCCCTCTTTCGTCTTCGTTCATCGGTAACTTTACTTGGAGCTATATTTTTATTCACCACATGATATGTGTTTTTCTTGTAGCGTCAATTTATTTTGTTAGGATTTGCTTGCTGCTATTTAGAATAATGTTTTGCATCTTTTATTTCAATAAAAGTGGCATTGATAGCCTTTACTATGCCTATGTTACAAGTATACATGTTGCTGTTTGAAAACAGAAAGTTTACCGCTGTTGCAATAATTCCCTAGAAAAGTAAGAATGTGATAAAATATTGAAACCTTTTGAATATTAAGATATGATAAATTTACTACAGTGGGAATTTTCTTTCATAATTTTTGGAGCTAGGGAAGTATGGATGTTGCAGCATTCTTTACAGACTATCCTGTTTAGGCAGATTGTTGTTATGTTTGCATTGTTTGCATATGTTTGCTTCTTTAATGATTCTATTTGAGGATAGGACTATTAAATATGCAGAGTCATTTAGTATGCAATGTTGAATAATAATTTTAGTAATTTGCTACAGTAGAGTATGATAAGGTTTTTGCAATGGTTTATACTAACTTATCTCACGAGTCCTTGTTGAGTTTTGTGTGGATGAAGCTTTTGAGATTTAGGGAGACCATGATATGAGAGGAATTAAGGAGACACAAAAGCTCAAGCTTGGGGATTCCCAAGGCATCCCAAGATAATATTTCAAGAATTCTCAAGCATCTAAGCTTGGGGATGTCGCGGTTGGCATCCCACCTTTCTTCTTCAACAATTATCGGTTAGTATCGGTTGATCCTAAGTTTTTGCTTCTTCACATGATGTTTGCTATTCTTAGATGTCATTTTATTTTGCTTTGATTGCTTTTTGAATAGAGTACCAAGATCTGAAATTATTAAATGTTAGAGAGTCTTCACATAGTTGCATAATTATTCGACTACTCATTGATCTTCACTTATATTGTGACACCCCAAAATTTTGGCCTTGTTTTATTAAATTAATTTTTTTTTCAGGAATTAAAACTTTGGATTTCTGAGCTCCATTTTGATTTTTTTTAAAATCATTTCCTTCCCTGTTATGATGAGTTTTTCCCAAAGAGAAAACTTTTCAAATATGTTATTGGACTTGTTTAACCTCTCAAGAAAAACTTTCCTTTTATCAGTATAACTAATTAACTAACTTAATTGCTTGATCTTTACTTTCTTGAAAATAGTTTTTTCAAGGTTAAATGGCCATATTTGAACTACAACCATTTGATAGATTCACTTAAAATTTCCACAAAAAATTTGGAGATGTCATGTGATGTTTTTAAATCACTTTTATGCAAAAATATATTTCATTCACTAAATATTTTGAGCCCTGCACTCAATTTTTCTTCTCTGGTCCAGAGTGCATTTTGCACTGCAACCCATTTTTATATTTCTTTAAAACTTCTACCAAAATTAAGGGAGGTCAGTAGGAGCCTGTTATCCCTCTTTGTGCAAAAAACTAATTATGTTCTTTGAAAAATTTGAGTGAATCAACCTCATTTCCATTCTGGACCAACTTGAGGATTTGTACAGCAACCACCATTTTAGTTGCTCCTATACCCTTAACTATTTCTCCTACTTGTAGTCCCCCATGTTAAACCCTTAAGTCCAGGAGCATGCACCATTTAGATCATTTTTGGTTCATGGAATAATGTCATTTATTTCCTGTCCAGAATTGAAGTTTTGTAAAACTTGCACTAACAAGTTTCTTCTTTTGTCCAACTAACATCACCACTCTCTCTTTCATCCACAGAGACACTGATCTGGAGATTTTAGCCACTCCAAGAAATGCCTAAGTGCCCTTGGCATTTTGTCAAACACCTGCTATGCATGGCCAGTTTTGACATGTTTTTGTCTTTGCATTGTGACCTTGCACCTCTGATCAAACCAGCATGTCCACTAGACTCCCCGTTCCTCCTAACCTAGGTCTGTTAATTGCCAGTCTCAACCAAGCTCTGTAGCATGCTCTGGCATTTTGTCGAGCACACCCAGTGCGTGCACTGGACGCGCCCAGAGCGCGCGTATTGCAGCCGCGCGCCCGAGCCGACACGCTGGCCCCCACGGCTTTGGCCCGCTCTGCAGAACCTTGCCGTGCACTCCCTTTCTCTCCGCTACACGCCAAGCAGCCCCCGCCGCGCCCGGCAGGCCAAGCGCTAGCCGCCGCCGCCGCCCAACAGCCCTGCGCCGTTCAGCGCCGCCCAAACCTCGCCCGCTCGCCACCTGGCCCTTGGAGCAGTGCGAGCTCATCCGCAAGCGTGTCTGCTAGCCCTCGTCGCTGCCACGTCGCCCTAGCTACAGAACGTCGGTTCGCCGGAGAGCTTATCCACGGCCGCCGCGGAACCGCCTTGCCACGCTATAAAAGGGAAGCCCCGAGCGTCTCCAAGCCCTCAGGTAGCCTCATGCCGTCTCACTAGCACCCCCATCGTCACCAATTGGAAGGGAGCAGGTCTTCTTCAACCTCTCCGGTCAGTTCGGCCACCGCCGCCTCCCGGCTCCATTCGGTGCAACCAGAGCTTCCCCCTCTCCGTTCTCTTCACCAGGAACCATCTCATCCTCCCGTGAACTCGTTCCCCTGCTTGATTTTGATCGGGAGCCATCGCCACCACAAACTCACTTTGTCACCGAAGCTTCCCTTCGCCGCGGAGCTCGCCGCCGGCGATTTACTCCTTCCCCAGCAACCCCTCGACCACCGGGAGAAACGCCCCAGCCGTGCGGATCCATCCCCACCCTCGGGGGCCCGCGAGGAACAGCCAAACGCCAGCGACGATCGCCGGAGCCCCGCTCCGCTCGGGCAGAGGAGGGAGACGACGCACGGCGACTGGTCAAACCTGACCAGTGGGCCCCTGGACCCACTGTCAGCGACCCCGCGCCGTCCACGCTGGAGTAAGTGGAGGCGTCATACCCGTAATACGTCTTCTCTGCGCGAAAGCGTAATCTCTTCAAAACGTTTTCTTTTCTGTTTTAATTTAAAAACAGATATTGACCAGAACTTTGACTAGCTATAACTTTTTAAATATAAGTCCAAATGAGTTGATTCTTTTTCCTACCTTCTTCAAATTTGATCTAGTTTATTTTAAGATTTATTTAAAAAAAATTCAAACAACTTTTTGGTTCTGTTTTTGAAATATGTGTTAATTCAAATATATTTTCAAATAGGATTTTGGGGAAAGAGAAGAAAACTTTCAAAAGTTTGGAGAGCACCCTGCCTTTCCACACATTGAAGGCAAGCATTCTGAACCCCGGCATAATAATTTTTGGAGTAATCATTGATGCATTTATAACACCACCGCATTTCGAAGGACTTGTTATTTCATGTGATATGATCATATGCATGGGTGCATGTTATTGATTTCCATGCTGTTGGAAATGAACACACTTGTGATGATAATCATCCTCATGTGCCTTGCATGCATACCGGTAGGAATCGGGAAAACCTCTGCCTTGGGTAGGCATGAGTTTGTCGCCGGTCACCGTCGGGACGGTTATGTCCGGTATGGCATGGTAAGATATAATGAGTGTTGATTGTATTGGTTGAAATATATTCGTTATACTAATCATGCAGGGAATACTTAAACCTCCTGAGTCGACCGTAGATCGAGTCTTGTTCCAGTAACCCCCATACTTGTTTCGTACTACCACTCGTCTCTACAGCAAGTAGAGTACGGTTCAGTAAGTTGTCAACCTCTTTCTAGCACACACCGTACAGAGAGGCCATGGTGGAAGATACTGGTTGTAACTGGTAGGCAGGCCACCTGGTCCGGGAGCATGGGTGTTTCCGGTTGGGACCGAGAGGGGAGGCCACCCCTTAGAGCGCGCGATATAAATTTGATCCCATGCTACGCGAGGTTGTAGCCTCCCCACTTAGAGTTTGCTTAACAGGTGTCGTGGGTGATTCCAGACACGTGTGTGATAAGCTGGTGTGTGCAAGTTAGGTGTGTTTTCAACAAAAAGACCGTAGATGGAATTAGTCCCGATGGACTAAAGAAATCCGTTACTCGTGGGTAAAGAGTACACCCTCTGCAGAGAATAAACTTATTTGAATAGCCGTGTCCATGGTTAAGGATTACAGCCTGGGATGGGTCAAGTATCGGTCTTAGTGTCGGTCTTCGGAGGTGAAACTATTAATCCAGAAATGGAATTACTACTTGTGACTGGTGATAACTATGATTATTATTATTTGACTAACCCATGATATTATTGTTATTATCGTGTATCTCTGGGATGGTTCTACCTCCGGGATATTCACTTTGATTGTTTCTTTTAAAGCCCTTTATGAGGCGTCGCCCAGACGCCCGACTGTGGCATTTATTTTAAAGCCCTTTATGAGGCGTCGCTCAGACGCCCGACTGTGGCATTTCTTTTAAGCCCTCTATGTGGTGTCGCTCAGACGCCCGACTGCGGCTTTTCTTTTTAAGCCCTTTATGTGGTGTCGCTCAGACGCCCGACTGTGGCATTTCTTTTTTAAGCCCTTTATGTGGTGTCGCTAAGACGCCCGACTGTGGCATTGCTGGTTATTCGTTTTTCATAAATTGTAATACTACTATGTTATTGCAATTTTATAAATAACCGCAGGCACGCATCAGAAATTTATTTACTATTTTCGACTGACGTCATGAGCATAAAATGTTTTCAGCACATCATTGTTATATTATACCTGTGTTCATAATGTTTGCGAGTACATTCAAAGTACTCATTGGCTTGTCCCTGGCTATTGTCTTGGCCAGATTTTTCTGCACGGAGAGGAGCGACGCGATGCCAGCTCCGGAACCCACGCAATGGAGATAGCAGCCTCGCGAAGATAGGAATTTAACCTGGTCAGCTGTTCCCGTGGGGAATGGAGTCCCATAGACACAGATGTTTCACAACCCGCTTCCGCCATCATTCACTAGAGACCATTGGTTGTACCCACAGGCCAGAATGGTCTTGTACTACATATTCTGTATTTTGCTTGGAATTTCTGTATCAAGTTGGAGCCTCATCAGCTAACAGTAATCCTGGGGCTGATGAGAACGACAGTCTTTTCTGGAAATTTAATTACCCAGAAAACCGGTCGTGACATATATCTTTCGGAGTAGTTTGTCATTTTCCCTAGTGCTTCACTTATATCCTTTTAGAGCATGGTGGTAGTTTTATTTTGAAGAAATAGATGAACTCTCATGCTTCACTTAGATTATTTTAAGAGTCTAAAATAGCATGGTAATGTGCTTAAAAATCCTAATATGCTAGGTATTCAAGAATAATAAAATTCTCTTATGAGTGTGTTGAATACTATGAGAAGTTTGATACTTGATAATTGTTTTGAGATATGGAGATGGTGATATTAGAGTCATGCTAGTTGAGTGGTTATGAATTTGAGAAATAGTTGTGTTGAAGTTTGTGATTCCCGTAGCATGCACGTATGGTGAACCGTTATGTAACGAAGTCGGAGCGTGAGGTGTTTATTGATTGTCTTTCTTATGAGTGGTGGTCGGGGACGAGCGATGACCTTTTCCTACCAATCTATCCCCCTAGGAGCATGCGCGTATGTAACACCCCAGATATGATTTACCCAATATGTACTCCAACTCTTGCCGTTTCCGGCCTTAAGTTATTTTATTTTCTCGGGTTCGGGTTTTTGTCTCCGTGTGTTGTTGTCGTTGTCATGCATCTCATATCATGTCATCATGTGCATTGCATTTGCATACGTGTTCATCTCATGCATTCGAGCATTTTCCCCGTTGTTTGTTTTGCATTCCGGCGCTTCGTTCTCCTCCGGTGGTCAATTCTACCTTTCTTTCGTGTGTGGGGATTAAACATTTCTGGATTGGACCGAGACTTGCCAAGCGGCCTTGGTTTACTACCGGTAGACTGCCTGTCAAGTTTTGTACCATTTGGACTTCGTTTGATACTCCAACGGTTAACCGCGGGACCGAAAAGGCCTCGTGTGTGTTGCAGCCCAACACCCCTCCAATTTGGCCCAAAACCCACCAAAACCTCCTCCATCATCTAGAGCGTTCGATCACAATCGTGTGGCCGAAAACCGCACCTCATTTGGACACTCCTAGCTCCCTCTATGCCTATAAATAGGTCCTCCTCCGAAAATCCGGATCTCTCCCCCGTCCAAACCCTAAAATCGCTCCGCCGCCATCGGACGTGTCCGTCCGCCACCGGACGTTTCGCGCCGCCGCGCCCGGCCAGTGGCTGCGTGCCACGTGACCTCCCGCCACCCATCGCCGCCCGCGGCCCGCCGGGCCCGAGGAGAGTCCCCGCGGCCCGGGTCTTCACGCGCCGCCGCCCGAGTCGCCTTCTTCGCCGCGCCGCCCGGTCTCCCTCGTCGCCGGCCGCCGCTCCGCCTCCACCGCAGCGGCGCCGCCCCACCGCCTCGTCGCCGGAGACGACCCCGCCACCTCGGCACCGCCCCGCGCCTCCTCAACTCCGGCAGCTGCTCCCGTCGATGCCGGCGAGAGCTCCGGCCGGTCCGCCAAGCCCGGCCGTCTTCGTCCTCCTCCGGCGCCCTCCAAGTCCCACTCCGGCGGCCCACCTCCGAATCCGGCAAACCTCAGGAAACGTGCCCCGGATCTGGATCTAGATCCATAACTTGGTTGACTTTCTCCTGAAACCCTAGTTCATATTGCCATGTTCATCGTGCCGTAACTCCGCATCCGTAGCTCCGTTTTTGGGCATATAGCATATCAAAATGTTCGTCTCAGAGAGTACATCATTTCATCTCATTACATCAATTTCATTTGAGTTCATCTTGGTGCCCGAAATGCTATTAGAAGAAGGCTATTTGAGATAATTCTCAGATCTGCTGCTCCAATTAGATATTTGTTATTTTTGCCATGATTATTGTGTGCATGATATGCCCATGTGCTCTTCATGTGATTTGTTATATGTTTTGCCACCTATCCAGAGGTGCAACCCATGTATTTTTGTGATGTGTGTGGTGACTAGCTCGAGCTTGCAAAGTGAGGCATTTGTTAATGCTGATTTCAGGGACTTAGCATTTCCACCAAGTCCTTGACCTATTTATCTCATTATGCCATATGTTCATGTTGTTTCCTAGTGATCTGTGCCTCTTTTGAGGATGATCAGTAAGGATGTTTTGTTAATATTGTAGTGCTCTATACATCCATGTCTTTGTTTGCAATCATGGAGAACCCTAGCTTGAGTCAATCGAGCTCTACTTTTGTCATTTCGTGAATCTAGGCAGATTGTCTACTTGTTAGCAATTTTGCCGAGGATGTTGTAGTTGATCCGTGCATGCTATGCTATTGTTCTTGCCATGTCTAGCTTGTATTTTGTGTATTCTTGATGGGTGCATTCTTAGTTTTTCATGACTTGCTCTTTAGTGAGTGCATCGAGCTCGTAAACATGCCTACTTGATATCCGTTTCAGCATGCTCCAGTTTTCACTAAGTCTGAGAACTGATTATATTTTTGCCATGTTCACATGCTTGCAAATGTATTTTCTGATACCTTTTGGCTCAAGGGCACTAAGGGACTTTTGTTAAGCTCTTTGAGTAGCTCCATGCCATGCTTTACTTTGCCATGTTCAGATCCTGTAGCATATAGTTTTCATGCTCCAAAGAGTGCTATCTGATCTGAAATTCCAGACAAGTGTTAATTTCACTAAGTCTGAAATCTGTTTACCAAATACATTTTGCCATGCTTGTTTGAACCTGTTAATGGATGAATTGGCCGTAGCTCAGTGCTAGACTTTTGTTAAGCTTCATGAATGGATTCCTGCCATGTATTTTGTTGTTATGTTTGAGTGCTGTAGCATGTTCATCTTGTTGCTTTTAGATGGCTACTTGCTGTAAATCGCAGAACGTGGTCATATTTGAATTGCTTGCCATTTCCAAACCGTAACTCCGATTCCAGCGTTCTTTATATTGTTTTCAAGCGATTTCATCTCTCTTTTCCAATGGCACACTTGGATTTCCAAGTTGAGGCCAGGTTCATGCATTCCTTGTCAAATCTTGCATATGCATCACATATTGCATCCCGCATAGCATACCATCTTTGCATCATGTTGTTTGATCCTTGCACGTGGTTGATTGTGTTCCGTTTGCTTGTTTGTCTTGTTTGGGTAGAGCCGGGAGACGAGTTCGCTAACGAGGAGCCCGTTGAGTTTGCTTTCGAGGATCCAGTCAACTCTGACAACTTTGCAGACAAGATGATCATACCCTCGAAATCACTACTATCTTTGCTTTGCTAGATGCTCGCTCTTTTGCTATGCCTATGCTACGATACCTACCACTTGCTTATTATGCCTCCCAAATTTCCATGTCAAACCTCTAACCCACCATGTCCTAGCAAATCGTTGATTGGCTATGTTACCGCGTTGCTCAGCCCCTCTTATAGCGTTGCTAGTTGCAGGTGAAGATTGGAGACCGTTCCTTGTTGGAATATTATTTACTTGTTGGGATATCATTATATTGCCATGTTATCTTAATGCATCTATATACTTGGTAAAGGGTGGAAGGCTCAGCCTCTCGCCTAGTGTTTTGTTCCACTCTTGCCACCCTAGTTTCTGTCATATCGGTGTTATGTTCCCGGATTTTGCGTTCCCTACGCGGTTGGGTTATAATGGGAACCCCTTGATAGTTCGCCTTGATTAAAGCTTTTCCAGCAATGCCCAACCTTGGTTTTACCATTTGTCACCTAGCCTCTTTTTCCCTTGGGTTTTCAGAGCCCGAGGGTCATCTTATTTAACCCCCCCGGGCCAGTGCTCCTCTAAGTGTTGGTCCAACCTAGAGCCCCTTGCAGCGCCACCTCGGGGAAACTTGAGGGCTGGTTTTAGTTGTACGGATTGCTTATCCGATTGTGCCCTGAGAACGAGATATGTGCAGCTCCTATCGGGATTTGTCGGCACATTCGGGCGGTGTTGCTGGATTTGTTTTAACTTGTCGAAGTGTCTTGTAGAACCGGGATACCGAGTCTGATCGGAATGTCTCGGGAGGAGGTCTATTCCTTCGTTGACCGTGAGAGCTTGTCATGGGCTAAGTTGGGACTCCCCTGCAGGGATTTGAACTTTCGAAAGCCGTGCCCGTGGTTATGGGAAGATGGGAATTTGTTAATATTCGGTTGTAGATAACTTGAACCTTAACTTATTTAAAATGAATCAACAATGTGAGTTACCGTGATGGTCTCTTCTCGGCGGAGTCCGGGAAGTGAACACGGTGTTGGAGTAATGCTTGCGCAGGTTTCTCTCTAGATTCTCGCTCGCACTTTGCCTCCTCTTCTCGCTCTCTTTTGCGAACAGGATAGCCACCATATATGCTAGTCGCTTGCCGCAGCTCCATATAATTGCCTTGTCTTTCCTATAAGCTTAAATAGTCTTGATTGCGAGGGTGCGAGATTGCTGAGTCCCTGTGGCTCACAGATTACTTCCAAACCAGATGCAGGGCCTAATGATTCCTCTCCAGATGACGCGCTTGAGCTCAAGTGGGAGTTCGACGAGGACTCACGCCGTTACTACGTGTCTTTCCCTGATGATCAGTAGTGGTGCCCAGTTGGGGTGATCGGGACCGTGTCGCATGTTGGGTTATCTTTTATTTGGCGCCGTAGTCGGGCCATGAGTGTTTGAATGTTGTAATGCTATTTATGTACTTGTGTGACGTGACGAGTGTAAGCCAACTATGTATCTCCCCTTTATTATTTATATTACACGGGATGTTGTGATGATTGCCTAACTTGCGACATTGCTTTCAATGCGGTTATGTCTCTAAGTCATGCCTCGACACGTGGGAGCTATAGCCGCATCGAGGGCGTTACAAGTTGGTAATCAGAGCCTTCCCTGACCTTAGGAGCCCCACTGATTGGTCATTTTTAGCAGCCGAGTTGAGTCATTTAGGAATTATATATCGGAGAGTTTAGGAATTGTTTTTACTTCCCAGTCTCCTCATCGCTCTGGTAAGGCATCCTGACGTAGAGTTTTGACTCTTCTCTTCTCAAATTTCACTAATTTTTTTAGGATCACACGGGTATCTTGGAATCGTTCCGATGGTTTTGTGACGAGAACATTGTCTTGGTGCCTCCGGTCAGGGTTTTTGAGGAAGTGTCCCGGGGAGTTGAGCTCCGAGGTGTTGTCGTCATAATTTTATCATTGCAGTTCTGGAATACCTGAGTTTAGTACGCGGACATTGAAAATCTCTTTTATGCAGTTCATTGGTGAGATAACCTCGACGCCACCCAGTACTGGGGCGGGAGTTCGGGAGTGTCGCCATAACTTGTATAACGGATGCTTTTTGAAGGTTGAGGTAGATGGTTTCCGAAGTTTTTCTCGGTTATGTGTTGAAGGATGGATACAGCTGGATGTAGGACTTGCTAGATTTGGTGAGATATTATGCTTCCCCTGTATCCCCAACACCTGATTGCATAACCGGAAAGGTTCGGGAGTTTCATAGGTGGGAATTCTTGTAGCTCTAGCTCTTCTTCCATGGATATTTGGTTTGAGATTGGGATTTCTTACCGAGTATTCGTTCTTGATCCGTACCTTGTTGATTTATTTCTCTACCTAAATTCTAAGTGGCTTCTCAATTTATGGATATGTGACCATTTCAAGAGGAATGCATTCGTTCATTTTGTTCGGATGTGAAGACTTTATGTTGCAATTTTCATTCCGTTGGATTCAGCTTCATTTTATCTGTCAATGTGCTAACGGTGGTCAACCTCTACAGGATGGCTCCCGCTAAGAGCACCAATCAGAATCAGAATCAAGATCCGCCACCACCTCCACCTCCTCCGGAGGCATGGCAAGCTGTGATGGCCGCAACTAATGCAAACACACAGTTGATCATGCAAATTCTTCAAGAGCGCAATCAAGCGAACCAAGGCAACCAAGGCAACAATCAGAATCACTTTGCTACACTCAACCAGTTCCTTGCTAACGGGCCAAAGACTTTCAGCAATTGTGTTGAGGCAACTGATGCTGACGATTGGCTAGTGGATCTGTGCAAGCATTTCGAGTGCAGTAACATCAGGCCTGAGGACTTTGTCAAGTTCGCATCCTTCCAACTCAAAGACCAAGCTGCAGAATGGTTCCAGCAGTACAAGGACTCCAGAGGTGGACATGTGATTACCTGGGATGAATTCTGTCAAGACTTCAAAGCTCATCATATTCCTCAGAGTGTGGTTGAAAGCAAGCGTGAGGAATTCCGCAACCTGAAGCAAGGCTCTTTGTCTTTCTATGACTACAACAAGTTGTTCCAGAAGCTCACCCACTTTGCTAAGCAGGACGTCCCTGATGAGAAGAGCATGATATACCAGTTCAGGGGTGGTCTCAGAGAAGAAATTCAGCTAGCTCTTGTTCTCTTTGAGCCCTTGAGGTACGATGAGTTCTACAACACGGCACTGGAGCAAGAGGCCTCTCAACTGAGGTGTGATGCTTCCAAGAAGCGAGTCAAAGATGCTACTCCTTCTTCCTCTACTCAAGTGGCCAAGCAGCAGAAGTATTGGCTTCCTCCTCCTCCGTTCCGTCATCCGTATCAGCAGAAGAGCAAAGGTGGCAGTGGATCTTCCCACCCACCCAACCCTGGTTTTCAGAACAAGACTTCGTCTCAAGCTCCAAGATCGAGTGCTCCGTACCACCGTCCGCTTTTAGAGGTCACGTGCAACAAATGCCAACAGAAGGGTCACTATGCCAACAAATGCTTCAATCAGAGGCGTCTTCCTGTTGGAAATATGCCCTAGAGGCAATAATAAATTAGTTATTATTATTATATTTCCTTGTTCATGATAATCGTTTATTATGCATGCTAGAATTGTATTGATATGAAACTCAGATACATGTGTGGATACATAGACAACACCATGTCCCTAGTAAGCCTCTAGTTGACTAGCTCGTTAATCAATAGATGGTCACGGTTTCCTGACCATGGACATTGGATGTCGTTGATAACGGGATCACATCATTAGGAGAATGATGTGATGGACAAGACCCAATCCTAAGCCTAGCACAAAGATCGTGTAGTTCGTTCGCTAAAGCTTTTCTAATGTCAAGTATCATTTCCTTAGACCATGAGATTGTGCAACTCCTGGATACCATAGGAATACTTTGGGTGTGCCAAACGTCACAACATAACTGGGTGACTATAAAGGTGCACTACGGGTATCTCTGAAAGTGTCTGTTGGGTTGGCACGAATCGAGACTGGGATTTGTCACTCCGTGTGACGGAGAGGTATCTCTGGGCCCACTCGATAGGACATCATCATAATGTGCACAATGTGATCAAGGAGTTGATCACGGGATGATGTGTTACGGAACGAGTAAAGAGACTTTCCGGTAACGAGATTGAACAAGGTATCGGGATACCGATGATCGAATCTCGGGCAAGTATCGTACCGCTAGAGAAAGGGAATTGTATACGGGATTGATTGAATCCTCGACATCGTGGTTCATCCGATGAGATCATCGTGGAACATGTGGGAGCCAACATGGGTATCCAGATCCCGCTATTGGTTATTGACCGGAGAACGTCTCGGTCATGTTTGCATGTCTCCCGAACCCGTAGGGTCTACACACTTAAGGTTCGGTGACGCTAGGGTTATAGAGATATTAGTATGCGGTAACCCGAAAGTTGTTCGGAGTCCCGGATGAGATCCCGAACGTCACGAGGAGTTCTGAAATGGTCCGGAGGTAAAGATTTATATATGGGAAGTCTTGTTTTGGTCGCCGGAAAAGTTTCGCGCATTATCGGTATTGTACCGGGAGTACCGAAAGGGGTCCGGGGGTCCACCAAGGGGGTCCACCTGCCCCGGGAGGCCACATGGGCTGTAGGGGTGTGCGCCTTGGCCTATATGGGCCAAGGGCACCAGCCCCAAGAGGCCCATGCGCCAAGAGATAAGGGAAAGGAAGAGTCCTAAAGGGGGAAGGCACCTCCTAGGTGCCTTGGGGAGGATGGACTCCTCCCTGGCCGCACCCTTCCTTGGAGGAAGGGCCAAGGCTGTGCCCCCCCTCTCCCTTGGCCCTATATATAGTGGGGGGAAGGGAGGGCCGCCACACCTAAGCCCTGGCGCCTCCCTCTCCCTCCCATGACACACCTCCCTCCTCCCGCAGCGCTTGGCGAAGCCCTGTTGGAATCCCGCTACTTCCACCACCACGCCGTCGTGCTGCTGGATCTCCATCAACCTCTCCTCCCCCCTTGCTGGATCAAGAAGGAGGAGACGTCGCTGCTCCGTACGTGTGTTGAACGCGGAGGTGTCGTCCGTTCGGCGCTAGGATCATCGGTGATTTGGATCACGACGAGTACGACTCCATCAACCCCGTTCTCTTGAACGCTTCCGCGCGTGATCTACAAGGGTATGTAGATCCACTCCTCCCTCGTTGCTAGATGACTCCATAGATTGATCTTGGTGACACGTAGGAAAATTTTGAATTATTGCTACGTTCCCCAATAGTGGCATCATGAGCTAGGTCTATGCGTAGTTTCTATGCACGAGTAGAACACAAAGTAATTGTGGGCGTCGATATTGTTCAATATGCTTACTGTTACTAGTCCAATCTTGATTCGGTGGCATTGTGGGATGAAGTGGCCCGGACCGACCTTACATGTACTCTTACGTGAGACTGGTTCCACCGACTGACATGCACTAGTTGCATAAGGTGGCTAGCGGGTGTCTGTTTCTCCCACTTTAGTCAGATCGGATTCGATGGAAAGGGTCCTTATGAAGGGTAAATAGCAATTGGCATATCACGTTGTGGTTTTTGCGTAGGTAAGAAATGTTCTTGCTAGAAACCCATAGCAGCCACGTAAAACATGCAAACAACAATTAGAGGACGTCTAACTTGTTTTTGCAGGGTATGCTATGTGATGTGATATGGCCAAGAAGAATGTGATGAATGATATGTGATGTATGAGATTGATCATGTTCTTGTAATAGGAATCACGACTTGCATGTCGATGAGTATGACAACCGGCAGGAGCCATAGGAGTTGTCTTTATTTATTTATGACCTGCGTGTCAACATAAACGTCATGTAATTACTTTACTTTATTGCTAACCGTTAGCTGTAGTAGTAGAAGTTATAGTTGGCGATACAACTTCATGAAGACACGATGATGGAGATCATGATGATGGAGATCATGCTGTCATGCCGGTGACGATAATGATCATGGAGCCCCGAAGATGGAGATCAAAAGGAGCAATATGATATTGGCCATATCATGTCACTATTTGATTGCATGTGATGTTTATCATGTTTTTGCATCTTGTTTACTTAGAACAACGGTAGTAAATAAGATGATCCCTCATAATAATTTCAAGAAAGTGTTCCCCCTAACTGTGCACCGTTGCGACAGTTTGTTGTTTTGAAGCACCACGTGATGATCGGGTGTTAGATTCTAACGTTCACATACAACGGGTGTAAGACAGATTTACACACGCGAAACACTTAGGTTGACTTGACGAGCCTAGCATGTACAAACATGGCCTCGAAACACAAGAGACTGAAAGGTCGAACATAAGTCGTATAGAAGATACGATCAACATGGAGATGTTCACCGATGTTGACTAGTCCGTCTCACGTGATGATCGAACACGGCCTAGTTGACTCGGATCATGTAATCACTTAGATGACTAGAGGGATGTCTATCTGAGTGGGAGTTCATAAGATGAACTTAATTATCCTGAACATAGTCAAAAGGTCTTCACAAATTATGTCGTAGCTCGCGCTTCGGTTCTACTGTTTGGATATGTTCCTAGAGAAAATTTAGTTGAAAGATGATAGTAGCAATTATGCGGACTAGGTCCGTAAGCTGAGGATTGTCCTCATTGCTTCATAAAAGGCTTATGTCCTTAATGCACCGCTCAGTGTGCTGAACCTCGAACGTCGTCTGTAGATGTTGGGAACATCTGACACACAAATTTTGATAACTACGTGATAGTTCAGTTAAACGGTTTAGAGTTGAGGCACCGGAGACGTTTTGAAACGTCACGAAACATATGAGATGTTTCGAGGGCTGAAATTGGGATTTCAAGCTCGTGCCCACGTCAAGAGGTATAAGACCTCCGACGATTTTCTTAGCCTGCAAACTAAGGGAGAAAAGCTCAATTGTTGAGCTTGTGCTCAGATTGTCCGAGTACAACAATCATTTGAATCAAGTGGGAGTTGATCTTCCAGATGAGATAGTGATGTTTCTCCGAAGTCATTACCACCAAGCTGCTAGAGCTTTCGTGATGAACTATAATATATCAGGGACATATATGATGATCCTTGAGATATTCGCGATGTTTGACACCACAAAAGTAGAAATCAAGAAGGAGCATCAATTGTTGATGGTTAGTGAAACCACTAGTTTCAAGAAGGGCAAGGGCAAGAAGGGATACTTCATGAAGCGGCAATTCAGCTGCTGCTCTAGTGAAGAAACCCAAGGTTGAACCCAAACCCGAGACTAAGTGCTTCTGTAATAAGAGGAACAACCACTGGAGCAGAATTACCCTAGATACTTGGTCGATGAGAAGGCTGGCAAAGTCGATAGAAGTATATTGGATATACATTGTGTTAATGTGTACTTTACTAGTACTCCTAGTAGCACCATGGTATTAGATACCGGTTCGGTTGCTAAATGTTAGTAAACTCGAAATAAAAGCTACGGAATAAACGGAGACTAGCTAAAGGTGAGCTGACGATATGTGTTGGAAGTGTTTCCAATGTTGATATGATCAAGCATCGCACGCTCCCTCTACCATCGAGATTGGTGTTTGCGTTGAGCATAGACATGATTGGATTATGTCTATCGCAATACGGTTATTCATTTAAGGAGAATAATGATTACTCTGTTTATTTGAATAATATCTTCAATGGTCTTGCACCTAAAATGAATGGTTCATTGAATCTCGATCGTAGTGATACACATGTTCATGCCAAAAGATATAAGATAGTAATGATAGTACCACCTACTTGTGGCACTGCCACTTGAGTCATATTGGTATAAAACGCATGAAGAAGCTCCATGTTGATGGATCTTTGGACTCACTCGTTTTTGAAAAAAAAGATTGAGACATGCGAACCATGTCTATTGGCATATATGCATGAAGAAACTCCATGAAGATGGATCGTTTGGACTCACTTGATTTTGAATCACTTGAGACATGCAAATCATACCACATGGGCAAGATGACTGAAAGCCTCGTTTTCAGTAAAATGCAACTAGAAAGCAACTTGTTGGAAGTAATACATTTTGATGTGTGCAGTCCAATGAGTGCTGAGGCGTGTAGTGGATATCGTTATGTTCTTACTTCAAAGATGATTTGAGTAGATGTTGAGTATATTTACTTGATGAATCACGAGTCTGAATTATTGAAAGGTTCAAGTAATTTCAGGGTGAAGTTGAAAGATCGTCGTGACAAGAATATCTATGATATGATCATAGAGATGAATATCTGAATTACGAGTTTGGCACAGAATTAAGACATTGTGGAAATTGTTTCACAACTAATACAGCCTGGAACACCATAGTGTGATGGTGTGTCCGAACATCATAACTGCACCCTATTGGATATGATGCATACCATGATGTCTCTTATCGAAATACCATGATAGTTTATGGGTTAGGCATTAGAGACAACCACATTCACTTTAAATAGGGCACCATGTAATTCCGATGAGATGACACCGTATGAACTATGGTTTAGAGAAACCTAAGCTGTCATTTCTTAAAGGTTTGGGGCTGCGACGCTTATGTGAAAAAGTTTCAGGCTGATAAGCTCGAACCCAAAGCGGATAAATGCATCTTCATAGGACACCCAAAACAGTTGGGTATACCTTCTGTCTCAGATCCGAAAGCAATAAGGTATTGTTTCTAGAATCGGGTCCTTTCTCGAGGAAAAGTTTCTCTCGAAAGAATTGAGTGGGAGGATGGTGGAGACTTGATGAGGTTATTGAACCGTCTCTTCAACTAGTGTGTGGCAGGGCACAGGGAGTTGTTCCTGTGGCACCTACACCAATTGAAGTGGAAGCTTATGATAGTGATCATGAAACTTCAGATCAAGTCACTACCAAACCTCGAGGGATAACAAGGATGCGTACTACTTCAGAGTGGTATGTAATCCTGTCTTAGAAGTCATGTTGCTAGACAACAATGAACCTACAAGCTATGGAGAAGCAATGGTGGGCCTGAATTCCGATAAATGGCTCGAGGCCATAAAATCCGAGAAAGGATCCATGTATGAAAACAAAGTGTAGACTTTGGAAGAACTACTTGATGGTCGTAAGGCTGTTAGGTACATATGGATTTTAAAAGGAAGACGGACAATGATGGTAAGTATCACCATTAAGAAAGCACGACTTGTCGTTAAGATGTTTTCCGACAAGTTCAAGGAGTTGACTACGATGAGACTTTCTCACTCGTAGCGATGCTAAGAGTCTGTTGGAATTATATTAGCGATTACTGCATTATTTATGAAATCTTGCAGATAGGATGTCAAAACATTGTTTCCTCGACGATTTTCTTGAGGAAAGGTTGTATGTGATACAACCGGAAGGTTTTGTCAATCCTGAAAGATGCTAATAAGTATGCAAAGCTCCAGCAATCCTTCTAGGGACTGGAGTAAGCATCTCAGAGTTGGAATGTATGCTTTGATGATGATCAAAGATTTTGGGTTTATACAAAGTTTATGAGAAACTTGTATTTCCAAAGAAGTGAGTGGGAGCACTATAGAATTTCTGATGAATATATGTTGTTGACATATTGTTGATCAGAAATGACGTAGAATTTCTGGAAAGCATATAGGGTTATTTGGAAAGTGTTTTTCAATGGAAAGCCTGGATTAAGCTACTTGAACATTGAGCATCAAGATCTATAAGGATAGATCAAAACGCTTAATGGTACTTTCAAATGAGCACATACCTTGACATGATCTTGAAGGTGTTCAAGATGGATCAGTCAAAGAAGGAGTTCTTGCCTGAGTTGTAAGGTATGAAGTTAAGACTTAAAGCTCGACCACGGCAGAATAGAGAGAAAGGACGAAGGTCGTCCCCTATGCTTAAGACATAGGCCCTACAGTATGCTATGCTGTGTACCGCACCTGAAATGTGCCTTGCCATGAGTCAGTCAAGGGGTACAAGAGTGATCCAAGAATGGATCACAAGACAGCAATCAAAGTTATCCTTAGTAACTAGTGGACTAAGGAATTTTCTCGATTATGGAGGTGGTAAAAGAGTTCGTCGTAAAGGGTTACGCCGATGCAAACTTTGACACTAATCCAGATTATTTTGAGTAGTAAACTGGATTCGTATAGTAGAACAGTTATTTGGAATAGCTCCAAATGTAGCGTAGTAGTTGCATCTACAAGATGACATAGAAATTTGCGAAGTACATACGGATCTGAATGTTGCAGACCCGTTGACTAAAACCTCTCTCACAAGCAAAACATGATCAAACCCAGAACTCATTGAGTCTTAATCACATGATGATGTGAACTAGTTTAGTGACACTAGTAAACTCTTTGGATGTTGGTCACATGGCGATGTGACCTATGAGTGTTAATCACATGACGATATGAACTAGATTATTGACTCTAGTGCAAGTGGGAGACTGTTGGAAATATGCCCTAGAGGCAATAATAAATTAGTTATTATTATTATATTTCCTTGTTCATGATAATCGTTTATTATCCATGCTAGAATTGTATTGATAGGAAACTCAGATACATGTGTGGATACATAGACAACACCATGTCCCTAGTAAGCCTCTAGTTGACTAGCTCGTTAATCAATAGATGGTCACGGTTTCCTGACCATGGACATTGGATGTCGTTGATAACAGGATCACATCATTAGGAGAATGATGTGATGGACAAGACCCAATCCTAAGCCTAGCACAAAGATCGTGTAGTTTGTTCGCTAAAGCTTTTCTAATGTCAAGTATCATTTCCTTAGACCATGAGATTGTGCAACTCCTGGATACCATAGGAATACTTTGGGTGTGCCAAATGTCACAACGTAACTGGGTGACTATAAAGGTGCACTACGGGTATCTCTGAAAGTGTCTGTTGGGTTGGCACGAATCGAGACTGGGATTTGTCACTCCGTGTGACAGAGAGGTACCTCTGGGCCCACTCGGTAGGACATCATCATAATGTGCACAATGTGATAAAGGAGTTGATCTCGGGATGATGTGTTACGGAAAGAGTAAAGAGACTTGCCGGTAACGAGATTGAACAAGGTATTGGGATATCGACGATCGAATCTCGGGCAAGTATCGTACCGCTAGACAAAGGGAATTGTATACGGGATTGATTGAATCCTCGACATCGTGGTTCATCCGATGAGATCATCGTGGAACATGTGGGAGCCAACATGGGTATCCAGATCCCGCTGTTGGTTATTGACCAGAGAACGTCTCGGTCATGTCTGCATGTCTCCCGAACCCGTAGGGTCTACACACTTAAGGTTCGGTGACACTAGGGTTATAGAGATATTAGTATGCGGTAACCCGAAAGTTGTTCGGAGTCCCGGATGAGATCTCGGACGTCACGAGGAGTTCCGGAATGGTCCGGAGGTAAAGATTTATATATGGGAAGTCTTGTTTTGGTCGCCGGAAAAGTTTCGCGCATTATCGGTATTGTACCGGGAGTACCGAAAGGGGTCCGGGGGTCCACCAAGGGGGTCCACCTGCCCCGGGGGGCCACATGGGCTGTAGGGGTGTGCGCCTTGGCCTATATGGGCCAAGGGCACCAGCCCCAAGAGGCCCATGCGCCAAGAGATAAGGGAAAGGAAGAGTCCTAAAGGGGGAAGGCACCTCCTAGGTGCCTTGGGGAGGATGGACTCCTCCCTGGCCGCACCCTTCCTTGGAGGAAGGGCCAAGGCTGTGCCCCCTCTCTCCCTTGGCCCTATATATAGTGGGGGAAGGGAGGGCAGCCACACCTAAGCCCTGGCGCCTCCCTCTCCCTCCCATGACACATCTCCCTCCTCCCGCAGCGCTTGGCGAAGCCCTGTTGGAATCCAGCTACTTCCACCACCACGCCGTCGTGCTGCTGGATCTCCATCAACCTCTCCTCCCCCCTTGCTGGATCAAGAAGGAGGAGACGTTGCTGCTCCGTACGTGTGTTGAACGCGGAGGTGCCGTTCGTTCGGCGCTAGGATCATCGGTGATTTGGATCACGACGAGTACGACTCCATCAACCCCGTTCTCTTGAACGCTTCCACGCGCGATCTACAAGGGTATGTAGATCCACTCCTCCCTCATTGCTAGATGACTCCATAGATTGATCTTGGTGACTTGTAGGAAAATTTTGAATTATTGCTACGTTCCCCAACACTTCCTCCTCCTCCTCCCGTGAGATCGGCAAGTACAGCTGTGGTCAAGCATAACCCCAAGTACGCCAAGGTCAATATGGTGAATGCAGCTCAGGCAGAGGACTCATCAGATGTCATCATGGGTAACCTTCCTGTTAACGATATTCCTGCAAGAGTTCTTTTTGACACTACTGCATCGCATTGTTTCATGTCGAGACCTTTTGCATCTAAGCATGATTTTGTTACTCAAGTGTTGTCAAAACCGTTGGCTTTTGTCTCTCCGGCCCGTCAAATGACATCTCGAGTATGTGTTCCGGATGTTACAATCACTTTGGGTGACTATAAGTTCTTGTCTTCTCCAAATGTTCTTGGCGACTTGGACATTGATCTTATTCTCGGAATGGATTGGCTTTTTAAGCACAAGGCGCATCTTGATTGTGCAGCCAGGCAGATTCAATTGACTCATTCGTCTGAGGATGTAATTGTCTTTGCCGCTCGTGATGATACCATCCGTCTTTTTTCTCTCAATGAGAAGGGTGAACTGGATGCTATCTCGCAAATTCCAGTCGTTTGCGAATATCAAGACGTCTTTCCAGAAGAGCTTCCAGGAATGCCTCCGCACCAACCAGTTGAATTCGTCATTGATCTTGAGCCTGGCACGGAACCAGTGTGCAAGCGTCCTTACAAGCTCGGACCTGAAGAGTTGAAGGAGCTAAAGAAGCAACTCAATATTCAAGAGAGAATGGGTCTCATCCGGCCTAGTTCTTCTCCGTGGGGTTGTGGTGTTCTTTTTGTGAAGAAGAAGGATGGAACGGACCGACTTCGTGTTGATTACCGTCCGTTGAACAAGAAGACCATCAAGAACAAATACCCACTTCCCAACATCAATGAGCTGTTCAAACAACTCAAAGGTGCCCAAGTATTCTCCAAGCTTGATCTCCGTATGGGTTATCATCAGATTCGAATCCGTGAGCAAGATATTCCCAAGACGGCTTTCAGGACAAGCTATGGTTGATATGAATACACTGTCATGTCCTTTGGCCTCGTCAACGCTCCTCCGACTTTCTCTCGCATGATGAACTTCATCTTCAACGCCTACACCAATGACTTCGTTTTGGTCTATCTCGACGACATTCTGGTTTTCTCGAAGAACAAGGAAGATCATGCCAAGCACTTGTGTTTGGTACTCGATAAGCTGAGGGAACATCAGTTCTACGCCAAGTTCTCCAAGTGCGAATTTTGGCTCGATGAGGTTCTTTATCTTGGTCATATCATCTCTGCCAAGGGCATTGCGGTGAATCCTGAGAAGGTGTCTGCAATTGTGAATTGGTAACCTCCTCAGAACGTGAAGCAACTCCGTAGCTTCCTCGGTCTCGCAAACTACTGTCGAAGATTCGTTGAAAACTTTTCCAAGATCGCGAAGCCTCTCTCAAATCTTCTCCAGAAGCACGTCAAGCACGTTTGGTCTCCGGAGTGTGACATTGCTTTCAACACTTTGAAAGAGAAATTGATCACTGCTCCAGTTCTGACTCCGCCTGATGAATCCAAGCCGTACGAGGTCTTTTGTGATGCCTCTCTCCAAGGTCTTGGCGCAGTGTTGATGCAAGAGAAGAAAGTTGTTGCTTATACCTCTCGCCAGTTGAAGCCCAACGAGAAGAACTACCCCACTCATGATCTCGAGTTGGCGGCAGTTGTGCATGCTCTTTTGACTTGGAGACATCTCTTATTGGGAAGAAAAGTGGACATCTTCACTGACCACAAGAGTCTCAAGTACATCTTCACTCAGCCTAATCTTAACCTCAGGCAAACTCGATTCAAGAGTATAATCCGAGTATCGAGTATACTCCAGGAAAGGCAAATGTGATTGCTGACGCCTTGAGCAGGAAGGCTTACTGCAACAGTCTGATTCTCAAGCCTTATCAACCCGAGCTTTGTGAAGCTTTCCGCAAACTTAATCTGCAAGTTGTTCCTCAAGGTTTCCTCGCCAACCTTCAAGTCTCTCCTACCTTGGAAGACCAGATTCGCCAAGCTCAGCTTCTTGATGCTATGGTGAAAAAGGTGAAGATTGGGATTACCAAGAGTCAACCCAAGTACAAGTGCTACCGCCTTGATGACAAGGATACTCTCTTCTTTGAGGATCGTATTGTTGTGCCCAAAGGTGAACTTCGTAAAGTGATCATGAACGAGGCTCACAATTCTCTCTTCTCCATCCACCCTGGGAGCACAAAGATGTATCAGGACCTCAAGCAGGCTTATTGGTGGACTCGAATGAAGCGCGAAATTGCTCAGTTCGTGAATGAGTGTGATGTCTGCAGAAGAGTGAAGGCAGAACACCAAAGGCCAGCGGGTCTCCTCCAACCTCTTGCCATTCTAGAATGGAAGTTTGACCACATTGAGATGGACTTCGTGACTGGGTTTCCAATGTCCAAGCGTGGCAATGATGCTATATTCGTTGTCATCGACAAACTCACCAAAGTGGATCATTTTTTGCCTATCAAAGAGTCAATCACTGCAGCTCAATTGGCGGAACTCTATACCTCTCGGGTTGTATCTCTGCACGGCATCCCTCAAGTGATCTCTTCAGACCGTGGTAGCATCTACCTCCAAGTTTTGGGATTCTTTTCAGAAGGCCATGGGCACCAACATCCGCTTCAGCACAGCTTTCCATCCTCAAACTAGCGGTCAAGTCGAGCGTGTCAATCAAATTCTTGAAGATATGCTCAGGGCTTGTGTGATCTCCTTCGGCATGAAGTGGGAGGATTGTCTTCCTTATGCTGAATTCTCCTACAACAACAGTTTTGAAGCAAGTTCGGGCAAGGCCCCATTTGAAATTCTGTATGGCAGGAAGTGCCGTACCCCTCTCAACTGGTCTGAAACCGGTGAACGTCAACTTCTCGGAAATGACTTAATCACAGAGGCAGAGGAAATGTGCAAAGTCATTCGAGACAACCTCAAAGCAGCCCAATCCCGCCATAAGAGCTACTATGACAGTAAGCATCGTGATTTGGCTTTCGAGATCGGAGATCATGTTTACCCCCGCGTCTCTCCTATGAAAGGTACTCGTCACTTCGGTATCAAAGGGAAGCTTGCCCCTAGATACGTGGGACCTTTCAAGATTGTCAGCAAGAGAGGCGACCTCGCCTATCAACTCGAGCTTCCTTCAAACTTTGCAAATGTTCATGACATGTTCCATGTCTCTCAGCTCCGAAAGTGCTTCAAGACTCCTGACCGCACCATCAACTTCGAGGACATTGAGCTCCAAGAAGATCTCTCTTATCATGAGCACCCAGTTGCTATTCTTGAAGAGACTGAACGCAAGACTCGCAACAAGTCAATCAAATTCCTCAAAGTCAAGTGGTCACACCATTCCGACCGTGAAGCTACCTGGGAACGCGAGGATCACCTCCGTTCTGAATACCCGACGTTCTTTCAGTCCTAGATCTCGGGACGAGATTCTTTCATAGTGGTGGAGTGTTGTAACACCCCGGATATGATTTACCAATATGTACTCCAACTCTTGCCGTTTCCAGCCTTAAGTTATTTTATTTTCTCGGGTTAGGGTTTTTGTCTCTGTGTGTTGTTGTCGTTGTCATGCATCTCATATTATGTCATCATGTGCATCGCATTTACATACGTGTTCATCTCATGCATTCGAGCATTTTCCCCGTTATCCGTTTTGCATTCCGGCGCTTCGTTCTCCTCCGGTGGTCAATTCTACCTTTCTTTCGTATGTGGGGATTAAACATTTCCGGGTTGGACCGAGACTTGCCAAGCGGCCTTGGTTTACTACCGGTAGACCGCCTGTCAAGTTTCGTACCATTTGGACTTCGTTTGATACTCCAACGGTTAACCGAGGGACCGAAAAGGCCTCGTGTGTGTTGAAGCCCAACACCCCTCCAATTTGGCCCAAAACCCACCAAAACCTCCTCCATCATCTAGAGCGTTCGATCACGGTCACGTGGCTGAAAACCGCACCTCATTTGGACACTCCTAGCTCCCTCTATGCCTATAAATAGGTCCTCCTCCGAAAATCCGGATCTCTCCCCCGTCCAAACCCTAAAATCGCTCCGCCGCCACCGGACGTGTCCGTCCGCCACCGGACGTTTCACGCCACCGCGCCCGGCCAGTGGCTACGTGCCACGTGGCCTCCCGCCACCCATCGCCGCCTGCGGCCCGCCGGGCCCGAGGAGAGCCCCCGCGGCCCGGGTCTTCGCGCGCCGCCGCCCGAGTCGCCTTCTTCGCCGCGCCGCCCGGTCTCCCTCGTCGCCGGCC
>NC_041388.1:292074772-292075955 GCF_002162155.2 Triticum dicoccoides
GGCGCCGCCCCGCGCCTCCTCAACTCCGGCAGCTGCTCCCGTCGACGCCGGTGAGAGCTCCGGCCGGTCCGCCAAGCCCGGCCGTCTTCCTCCTCCTCCGGCGCCCTCCAAGTCCCACTCCGGCGGCCCACCTCCGAATCCAGCGAACCTCGGGAAACGTGCCCCGGATCTGGATCTAGATCCAAAACTTGGTTGACTTTCTCCCGAAACCCTAGTTCATATTGCCATGTTCATCGTGCCGTAACTCTGCATCCGTAGCTCCGTTTTTGGGCATATAGCATATCAAAATGTTCATCTCAGAGAGTACATCATTTCATCTCATTACATGAATTTCATTTGAGTTCATCTTGGTGTCCGAAATGCTGTTAGTAGAAGGCTATTTGAGATAATTGTCAGATCTGCTGCTCCAATTAGATAATTGTCATATCCCCTAGGAGCATGCGGGTATGTAACACCCCGGATATGATTTACCCAATATGTACTCCAACTCTTGCCGTTTCCGGCCTTAAGTTATTTTATTTTCTCGGGTTCGGGTTTTTGTCTCCGTGTGTTGTTGTCGTTGTCATGCATCTCATATCATGTCATCATGTGCATTGCATTTGCATACGTGTTCATCTCATGCATTCGAGCATTTTCCCCGTTGTCTGTTTTGCATTCCGGCGCTTCGTTCTCCTCCGGTGGTCAATTCTACCTTTCTTTCGTGTGTGGGGATTAAACATTTCTGGATTGGACCGAGACTTGCCAAGCGGCCTTGGTTTACTACCGGTAGACTGCCTGTCAAGTTTTGTACCATTTGGACTTCGTTTGATACTCCAACGGTTAACCGAGGGACCGAAAAGGCCTCGTGTGTGTTGCAGCCCAACACCCCTCCAATTTGGCCCAAAACCCACCAAAACCTCCTCCATCATCTAGAGCGTTCGATCACGATCGTGTGGCCGAAAACCGCACCTCATTTGGACACTCCTAGCTCCCTCTATGCCTATAAATAGGTCCTCCTCCGAAAATCCTGATCTCTCCCCCGTCCAAACCCTAAAATCGCTCCGCCGCCACCGGACGTGTCCGTCCGCCACCGGACGTTTCGCGCCGCCGCGCCCGGCCAGTGGCTGCGTGCCACGTGACCTCCCGCCACCCATCGCCGCCCGCGGCCCGCCGGGCCCGAGGAGAGCCCCCGCGGCCCGGGTCT